>NW_026526839.1:0-82000 GCF_024362965.1 Panthera pardus | reverse complement strand
AACAAAAACACAACACATATACAGCAAACAGCACACAAGAACTTCACACAGCACACATACACCATACATGCACATACAACCCACTAAAACACACAGAACATATATACCACACACAAAATACACAACCCACCCACTCACATATACCACACATGCCCACACAACACTCATACAACACACATACACCACAAACACACACAATATGTATATCACACACACATGGCATACCATCAACACTGAAACACATCACTTACTTTATACATACACTAAAGAACACAAAGAGATCATACATTGACCACCATCCATGCACACATATACCACACATATATCACACACACAAAACATATACACTAAACACAGACTACACATAGCACAGATATCACACAATCACTTATACACCAACACAGACACCAAACACACAAAGCACAATTCAACACACACAGCATACAGATATCACAAACACAACATACACACCAAATATATACTATACACACAAAGAACACTATACCACACACAAACCACATATATACCACACACACTCACATCACACACAGAACACACACCACAGATTTATTACACACCACACATACCCAACACAGTCTGCATACGTACCATATACACACACAACACATAAAACCACAAACACACCAAACAAATACCATACAAACACATGTATACCACATATAAACCAAACAGGCATGACACACACTACATATACATTACACTCACAGCACAACCACAACACACACACCACAAATAACTGCACCTAGAGTATACACACAGCACTCACAACACATACACACTGCAAATACAGCAAAAATGCTCTATGTATATTTTACATACATTCTACACATTTCCTTCACACACACTATACACACACAACACATACACCATACACACAACACACATATATCAGACACACTCCACACATACACCACAGAAACACTTCCCAAATGTCATATATACACACCACAATACACTGTACACAAACAACCTACAAATCCACACACATCACATATACACCACACACACAACACACATAGTTCGCACAAACATAACATGTACAACACACACAATGCATATATCACACACATTGAACACAAAACACACACAGCCCAAACACAATACAAAAACACCACATATATGAAACAGCCACCACACAACAAATGTACATTTACTACACACCACACATCACAGATATACCACACACATACACACACTACACATACCACACAGAAACACACAACACAAAACTCTGCACACAACACACTAATAGCATACACACCACACTTATACCACACATACACCACACTCTACACATATAGCACAAACACACAGAGCACACATACCTCACACACAAAACACACCACAAACCTACATAACACACACTAGATATATAGCATACACACAAGAAACTCACCATAAAACAACCACATACATACACAAATCACACACCATACATATACCACACACACAAAACATATCAACCACACACACACCACATATCCACCACACACACAAACCACACATTAACCCCACACACATGCCACATATACACCACACACCCCCAGAACACATATACCATATAGCCACTTATATAACACATATGCAATGTACATACATCACACATACCCAACACACACTCACACCACACATGCACTGCACTCACAGACTTTGTATATACCACACACACACATTGCACACATACAACACTAATATAATATACATAATTAACACACATATACAACACATCCATTATGCATACACCATCCACACAGAACACATATACCACACACACATATAATATTTACAACATTCACACACTACACACTTAATACACATATACAAATAAAACATAAAAATACCACACATATGCTACCAAAACACACACCACAAATACACCACAGAAACACCAAACATTCTACACATATACAACATACACACATACAACACACACATAGCATATATACCCCACACACATAGTACACACACAGCACACATGACACAACCACATCACACATATCCTGCACACTCCCACAACTGTATACCTCACACAAACACCACACATACAAAACAAACATACCACACACACCACACATATACCACAAACACACACATAATACACTACACACAGCACACATATAATGCACATACCTTACAGGTACCACAGAAACACCACACATATACCACAAACACCCATAGCAAACATGAACCACATACACATCAATGACAACAACTCATATACCACACACACATACACTATACTTACACCACTTACACATGCCTCACATATAACACCTACACACACAAATCCAAACACACTTATACAACAATTACACCACAGAAAATGTCACCACATATTCATCACATGTAAACACAGATTGTATTTACTCCTGAAATACAAAAAACACATACATCACATATACACCACACATATACCACACATGACACATAATCCACAAATATACACAGCACACCGAAAACACACACACACACACCCCACACTAAAACAAAACATACACATAGGCAGAAAACCCCAACCACACACACACACACTTATGTACCACACACAACACATACACCAGAAACATAGCACACATTTACAACACACACACCACAATACAGCAGAAGTCCACCCCACATACACCACAAACACATACTAAATATAACCCACATGCACATCACATATGTCCCACACACAAAAATACAACAAGTATACACCACCAAACACATGCACTTCACATATATCACAAGCACACTCTAAATATACACCATACACAGAACACACATAATAAACATGCACAATACCCATACACCAGACACAATACACACACCACACATATACCCTACACACACCATAAACAAAAACAAAACACACAGACATCACCCAAACACACTACACATAAACCACACACACACACACACACACACACACACCCCAAACATGTATCACATAGAAACCATACTGAATACACAATTACACAGCACATGCACACCAATCATACCACACACTCCACACATAGACCACACATGCATGACACATACAACACACATGTACAACACACACCACAAATACTTCACACACAAACCACATGTACCAACCCAAACACACCATACACCACACTTTCCCCACATGCACTTCACACATATACCACACACACAATATGCACAACACAAAACACCACATATGACACACATATAAAACACAAATACCACAAACAAATCGCACACACAACACATACAACACTCACATTGCTCATAAAGCAAATACAAAACACACGACACATACATCACTACCACATATATGCCATACACTTATACCACACAACACCTCACATAAACTGTACACATGACACATACACCACATACATTGCTTATATACTACACACACCACATATACACTACATAAATACCACATACACCAAACATGGTCACAACACATATACCACACACACAGAACATATCTACCACACCCACCCTGGACACACATGCTGCAAGAAACCACACATAGTTTGCACTCATCCACACACACAACATGTATACTATACACACCACACATACATCACCCAGAGCACACAAACACCACATACACACCACATCTATGCCACACAAAAACACCACATGTACATCATACACACACAACATGTATACACAAACACACCACACCCACATAATAGACATACAAGACAAATGCACCACACACAGCAAATATACCATACACACACCACAGATACATAACACATGCACACCATATATATACCACACACGACTATAAATATGCCACACACACTGGACTTCTACCACACACACACACAGCACACATGCAGCACATACATACCACATGCATAACACACACACAATACAAATTCCAAACACACAAACACATCTCATATACAAGACGCTCACCATACACAAACGACACACACTATGCACATATACAACACACACAGCACAGACACGTCACACATGCGACACATACACCACACACCCTACACACATGGAGCACACACAGCACACATGTCACACAGAGCATATGTATGCCACACATATAACAAATAGGTGACTCAAAAACACACCATAGGGAGCAAACTTATGTGACACACACTACACACACCACACAAGCAGACACACACAATACATATAAAACACAAAGATAGCTCACAAAGCACACTCCCCACACACATTGCACACATACACGCAGCACAAACACACTACAAACTTTTCTCATACACCACATACACAACACAAAAAAACACACACTCACAGCACACGTACAGCATGCACACATCACATATATCACACACAACACACAAAACTGAAGTACACAGCACATATAACAAACACATCACACATACACCATACACACACCAAACACACCAAACACATATCTCAGAATTAACACCCTCCCACATGCACATACCAGACATATCGCACACTCCATACACCACAAACACACACACAATTACCATACATAAACTACACACGTGACACATGAAACACACATATAACACACACCACACACACAACACATACAGTGCACACACCACACATACATCACGCATTCAAAACAAACATTCCGCACTCATATGACACATGCACAGCACAAAAACCACAAATATACCACACATGCAAATACAAATACTACAAATTCACCACTCACACCACACACACACACACACACACACACACACTTACACAACAAAGGCACCACACATATAACTTACAAACACACAATGCACATACAAACCATAAACACACCACAGGCATGCTAAACACATCACACATATACTACAAAACAAACATTACAAACATATACCACAGCCAAACACCACATAGACACAGCACACATACTGAATACAGGCGACACATACACCACACACAACACACATATACCACACACATATTATACCCAACACACACCATACATAGAACACACACACAAAACGCACATCACACTTGCCCCCCCACTCCACCCATATACCGCACACACACACCACTCACCATACACACGACACACATATAAAACACATACACGTGCACCACACACAAACCATACCTGACAAATACAGCACACATTTCTCATATAACACATTTAAAATGCACACACGACACATCACCACACATACCACACATATACCACAGACGCACAACACGTTCACCACATACATCACTCCTATACACACACTCTACATATATACAACACAAGTGACACATACAATAAGCACAAACACCACACACACAGAACACATCTACTAAACCCACCCCAGACACAAATCACAACACATCACATCCATA
This sequence comes from Panthera pardus, assembly GCF_024362965.1. Classification (NCBI taxonomy): domain Eukaryota; kingdom Metazoa; phylum Chordata; class Mammalia; order Carnivora; family Felidae; genus Panthera; species Panthera pardus. Next base: position 76,708 of record NW_026526839.1, on the reverse strand, counting down.
CCACACATATCCATACACACACACACACACACCACATTACACGTACACCACAGATACATACACTGCACAGAACACACACACACACACACACACACAAATCACATACCACATGCAATCCACAAACAGACCATGCATACCCAACATATACAATACACTTATAACACACACAGGGCACATACACAATGCACACACCACATATATACCACACACACAGTCACATCACATAAAATACACACCCCACACACAACACTAAAGCACCAAATGCATAGCACACTTATGCCACACACAAATACCACACAATGCGACAAACCCATCACACATGCACAAATGACACACACCACACATACACTCCACACACATATAACACACATACTCCACTCATATAGCACATATACACCACATATATACCACACACACAGACACACCACATATGCACTGCACATGTACCATACACAAAACATCTATACCACAAACACATATAAATCACACGTACACCACACACAAAAATCATACACAAAACTCAAACACCACAGAAACAACACACACATCACAGGAATACCCTTCACACACTTCACTCATACATCACACACACACACACACACACACACCTCACACGTATACCACTCATGTACAGACACCACACATACACCACATATACACAACACATAGACCACACAGAAAAACAAACCACATCTACACCATATACATCACATTCACATGATACATCTCCGACAAACACAGCAGACATACAGCACACACACAGACTGTATATATACCAAACAAACACCACACACACAACACCCCACACATACACCACATATTCCACATATACCACGCACACCACACGCAAAACACACACACCACACACACACCACATATACACCACACAAGCCATACAATTAGCACACACAAAAAACACAAAACACACGATACACATGCAATCACACACACTCAAACACCACAGATATTCCACACATACATCACAAACACAGACACATCGTACATACAAAACACATGCACCTCACACACACCACACACACGATGCATAGAACACACACACCAACATACACCAAACACACACCACACTTAAACAACACACGTAACATGCACCACATACACAGAAACCACACATACAGGACACACACACCAAACATATACCACTCATACAGAGCACATACACATACCCAACACACATACACTGTGCACACACAAAACATATACCATGCATGACACATAAACCAAACACAACACAATACACTGCACACAACACATATACCACACTCACAAACCACACAACAAAAAACACACACACCACACAAACACCACAGTGAAACCCCACACACACCAGCACACATAACTAATATACCACAAGGACACACATCACACAAACACCACACAAATACCTCACAGAAACACATCACATATACATCACAGAGACACCACAAACACCACTCAAAACCAACACATGCACCACACACACACACATACCACAGACAGAATTCACATGCACCACACAATCACCACACATACCTCACACCCATGACAGAAACACCGGACATATTCTACACATGCACCACACATTTACCACACAGTGAGACATGGCATGCCTGCGTGCGTGCACACACACACACACACACACAGAAAACACACAACACACAGCACACACACACAACACATATATACCTGGAACTTGCACTCCACACAGTCAGCACACTATTCCACACACGCTCTCTCCACTCATATACCACATGAACACCACACATACACCAAACTCACACACAGACACACCACAAATACACCACATACACACAACACATATCTCACAAATAACACATAACACAAACACAGGCAGCACATATACACCACACAGAAAACACACAAACAGCATGCAAATACTTCACATGAATCACACACCACACATATACCACACACCCATATACGTTACCCACACACTGTATATAAACCACACACATGACATTCACCTCACACACACCACACATGTATCAAACACAGAAAACATACACCATGCACACACCACACACCCATGACATAAACACCACACATATACCATATACACACACCATAAATGCAATGCATACACCAAAGCCATACCAATTTAAACCACACATATACCAAACACAACACATATACCATACATATCACACATACTCCACACAAACACCACATACAAAAGATACATATACCACATAGTCACAGAGCAAACATACACTAAACACGCAACACATGCAGCACACACACACACCACATACAAAGCTTCACACAACCCACACGTGCATGAATAACACACCACACATACATCACAAAACCAACACATACACAACACACACACCCCACAAATGTAGCACACACAAAACACATATACAACACACATATTACATATTCACTGCAAACACACCACACATATAAAATCACACACTCTACACTGTGCTTAAAGCAAACTTCAAGTAACATCCTAGTTTCATCACATTATAATTGCTTGCAAAATTATGTGTATAAGCACAAAAAAGCCTTGTGCTTAACGCCTTAAAATACACTGTGCTCAAAACGACCATCAAGTAACATCTTTGTTCCATTATGTTGAAAGTATTTATGAACTTACATGTATAAGCACAAGGGAAAAGCCATGTGCTTAAATCCTTGAAACTTCACTGTACTTAAATCATCCTTCAAGAAACATTTTCTTTTCATTAAGATATGTGTGTATAAACTTACATGTATAAGAACTAGAAAAATAGGCAATGTGCATTAGTCCTTGAAACTACACTGTGCATAAAGCCACCTTTAAGTAGCATCTCAGTTTCATTAAGTTGTGCCTTTAAAATTATATGTATAAGCACAAGGGAAAAGCTATGTGCTTCTGCTTGAAACTACCTTGTGCTTAATGTGGCCTTCAAGTAACATATGTCTTTTAGGATATGAGGGTCTTTGAACTTATGTGTATGATCATTAGGGAAGAGCCATGTATATATTCCCTAAAATTACAATGTGTTTAAAGCTTCCTTTAGTAACAATGTAATTTAATTAAGATATATATGTGTTTAAACTTGCTGTATAAGACCTAGGGAAAATTGATGTTCTTACCCCTTGGTGCTTAATGAGGCCTTCAAGTAACATCTTAGTGTCATAAATGTAGAATTGTTTTTAAACTTATAAGAACTAGGGAAACGCGATGTGTTTTAAGTCCTTGAAACTATGCTAAAAAAAAAAAGAGACTACACTGTGCTACAGGCATATTTCTAGTAACATCTTACTTTCATTAAATTATAAAGATTTTTAAATGTATGTATATGAGCTCTAGGGAAAAGCCATGTGCTTAACTCCTTGAAACCACACTGTGCTTAGACCATCCTTCAAGTAACATTGATGTTTCATTTAGATATAAGTGTTTTTAAACTTTTGTGTACAAGCACTAGTGAAAAGCTAAGTGCTTAATTTGTTGAAGCTACACTGTGTGTAAACCATCCTTCAATTAATATCCTAGTTTCATGAAGTTATAAGGGTTTTCAAAATATGTGTATAATCACAGGGGAAAATCTGGGTACTTAACTTTTTAAACTCTACTGTGCCTAAAGTCTTTTTCAAGTAATATCTTAGTTTCATTAAGCAAATAGTATATATATATATATATATATATATATATATATATATATACACACACATGCACAAGGGAATGGCCATGTGCTTAACTCCTTGAAACTTCACAGTGCTTAAACAGGCCTTCAAGTAATGTCTTCCTTTAATCAATATCATAGACTCTGGGTCTAAAGTTCTCTCTTGTCTAGCAAGAGCGGGATGCAGGATTGAAAGTGAGAGATGGCTAATGTCTGGGAAAAGACAAGAACCCTGAATAAAGGTCCTTGCCCTGTTTTTATTAGGATCAGAAAGCTTACAAACATGGTGATGGATGTGCACAAGGAGACAATGAATCTGTGAACATTAACTTGTGGACGTGAGGGAAAAGGGGTCTTGAAGATATTCAGGGTTAGGGGTTTGGGTTAATACAAAACAAAATCCGGGTGCCAGGCACTCAGTAGGAAGGTTGTTTACAGTGAACATGAGGCACCAACTCTGTTTATCTTAGTTGGCTTAGGGGATGAGACAGATAGGGGAAATAACCTCAGGGTTAATAAGGCACCTTTTCTTTTGTTAACCATCTCTGCTTTGGGGGCTTTGTCTGCAGTGCAGTGGTCCATAGTCCAATTCACCAGTTTACCTAACTTGGCCCTATCCCCCGTGAAAGCAGCTTTTCTGCTATAGTACTAAATTGGGGGTGCTTCTACCCTGAATATCTAACCTTGTTTATTTCATATGCCTATGTATTGGGCACCTTTGTGCCCATTCCTATTTTGGGTTTGCCCCTTCCTCTCTATTCTGGAGGCTCTGCGCCCCCTCTCTATTTTGGGGTGACTTTGCACCTCCCTGTCCTGGCACCTTTGCACCCCCTATTCTTGGGGTGCTCTGCACTCCCTGTTCTTGGGGTGTCAATCTGGTTTACCCAAACTCGGGTGTGAGCATTTTATGGCTTTGTATTTCTTTATGCCTGGGTAACTCATCAGTGTAAGCCCAGGGGATTCCTAAGCTTATCCCCGACAAATCAAATAAAAATGTTTTCAAAACCGTGTGTATAAGCCCAAGGGAAAAGCCATGTGCTTACCTCCTTAAAATTATGCTGTGTTTAAAGTGGGCTACAAGTAACATCTGTTTCAATAAGTTACAAGTATTTTTAAAGTTATGTGTATATGCACAACCAAAGAGTAGTGTGCTTAACTACTTGAAATTATAGTGTGATAAAAGAGTCTTTGGGGGCACCAGGGTGGCTGGGCTCAGTTGGTTAGGCATCTGACTTCAGCTCAGGTCACGATCTCGCAGTCTGTGAGTTTGAGCCCTGCGTCGGGCTCTGTGCTAACAGCTCAGAGCCTGGAGCCTGCTTCAGATTCTGTGTCTCCCTCTCTCTCTGCCGCTACTCCACTTGCTCTCTGTCTCTCTCGCGCGCAAAAAATAAATAAACATTTTAAAAATGTAAAAAAGGAGTCCTTCAGTTAACATCTTAGTTTCATTAACTTATAACCCTTTTAAAAACATGTGTATAAACCGTATGTAAAGTCCCATGCTTAACTCCTGGAATCTACACTGTACCGAAACCGCCTTCAAGTAACATCTTCCATTCATCAAGATATATGTGTTTTTAAATTATATCTATAAGTGCAGGGGAATATTCAAGTATTTAACTCCTTGAAACTACACTGTGCTTAAAGCATTCCTCATGTAATACCTTAGTTTCAGTGATTGATAAGTATTTTTAAATGAATGTACATATGCAATAGAGAAAAGTCATGTGGTTAACTCCTTGAAATTACACTGTGCTTTTAACGTCCTTCAAGTTACATCTCAGTTTCCTGAAATCACAAATGTAACTGTTTATTTTTTAAGAAAAATTTAATGGCTATTTCTGGGAGAGAGAGAGAGACAGAGCATGAGCAGGGGAGGGCAGGGGGGGGAGAGAGAGAGAGAGAGAGAGAGAGGGAGAGGGAGAGAGAGGGAGAGAGAGAGAGAGTTAACAATATGGGCAGAAGACATGAATAGACATTTATCCAAAGAAGACGTACAGATGGCAGACACCTGAAAACATGCTTAACATCACTCATCATCAGGTAAATTCAACCCACAACTACAAGAGATATCACTTCACACCAGTCAGAATGGATAAAATTAACAAGGCAAGAAACACCAGGTGTTGGTGAGGATGTGGAGAAAGGGGAGCCCTCTCACACTGTTGGTGGAAATGTGTCCTGCTGCAGGCACTCTGGAAAACACTATGGGGGTACCACAAAGAATTAAAAGATAGAACTACCCTATGATGCACCAAATGCACTTCTAGGTATTTACCCAAAGGATACAAAATTACCAATTCAAAGTGATGTTTATAGCAGCATTATCAACAATAGCCAAATTATGGAAAAGGCCGAAATGGCCATTGACTGATGAATGGATAAAGAAGAGTTGATATATATATATATATATATATATATATATATATATATATATATATGAAATAGTAATCTGCCATAAGAAATAATGAAGTCTCACCATTTGCAATGATGTGGATGGAGCTAGAGAGTATTATGCTAAGCTAAATAAGTCAGAGAAAGACAAATATATGCTTTAATTTATATGTGGTATTTTAGAAACAAGACAAATGAACATAGTGGGGAAAAAACAGATTCAAGCCAAGAAATGAGCAGATTCTTAACTATAGAGACAAACCTGATGGTTACTGGTTGGGATGTCAGCAGGGGGATGGGTTAAACAGGGGACGGGTTTTAAGGAGGGCACTTGTTGCGATGAGCACCAGGTGTGGTATGTAAGTGATGGATCACTAAATTCTACACGTAAAATAAGTATTACACTTTATGTTAACTAACTGGAATGTAAATAAAATTTCGGAGAAAAAGAAACACTCCTAACTTAATGAAATTCAGAAGTTACTTGAAGGACATTTAAACAAAAATTTTCTAACGTTTATTTATTATTGAGAGACAGAGAGAGATAGAGCATGAGCATGGGAGGTGCAGAGAGAGGAGGAGACACAGAATCTGAAGCAGGCTCCAGGCTCTGAGCTGTCAGCACAGAGCCTGACACAGGGCTCGAACTCACAAACTGTGAGCTCATGATCTGAGCCGAAGTCAGACGCTTAACCAACTGAGCCACCCAGGCGCCCCTTGAAGGACATTTTAAGTACAATGCAAATTCAAGCAGCTAAAGACACGATTTTTCCCTGGTGCTTACACACACAAGTTTAAAAACGCCACTTTATAACTTTTTTATCTGCAAAAATACTCCTTACAAAATGAAAGAGAAATAAGTACTTCCTCAGATTAAAAAAAAAAAAGAAGAAAATTGAAAAAAAAATGTTACAAGTAAACCTTCCCTGTAATAAATGTTAAAAGAAGTTCCTCAGAGAGAAAGAAATTGATAAAGGTCAAAAAATGAATCTATATAAAAGAATAGTGTCAGAAAAGGTATAAATAAAGTATTACTTTTCTTGTTTCTATTTGAGCTATTAAATACATAGATACCTGTTTGTGCAAAGTAAGAAAAGCAACAATATATTAGGTAATTATAGTACAGATAAGTAAAATGAATCATAGACATGAAATAAGAAGTGACAGGGATAAATTGGAAATACTCTAAGTTACGTGTACTACCTGTGAAGTGGTATAGCGTTATTTTAAAATGGACTCAGATTAGTTGTAAATATATATTGTGAACTCACGGGCAAGCACTAAAAATCACATAAAAAAAGAATATTGATATGCTAAGAGGGGAGAAAGAATAGAATAATATAAAATGAAGAATTAAGCCAGAGAAGATAGGAAAGGGGGGTGAGACCAACACAAAACAGATATGAGCACAATGGATGTAAAATGATTACAAACATAGAGTATATTATCCAACAATACCAATAATTAACTTACATGTGAATGAGTTGAATACAAACTGAAAGACAGAGACTGTCAGAGAAAATAAAAAAAGGACCCAACTCCATGTTGTGTATAAGAACCCCCTTGTAGGGGCGCCTGGGTGACTCAGTCGGTTGAGCATCTGACCTCAGCTCAGGTCATGATCTCATGGTCCATGATTATGAGTTCTGCATCGGGCTCTATGCTGCTGACAGCTCAGAGCCTGGAGTCTGCTTCAGATTCTGTGTCTCCCTCTCTCTCTGCCCCTACCCCGCTCACACTCTTTCTTTCTCTCAAAATAAGTAAACATTAAAAAAAAAAATTAAAGGAACCCCCTTTTAATATGTAAAGACACAGGTAGGTTAAAAGTACAGAAATACAATTGCCATAATACCCAAAGAAGACAAAGACATTATCAGAAAAGAAAACTACAGGCTAATATCTCTCATGAATATAGATGTGAAAATTATCTGAAAAGAAACAGCAAAAAAATTCAACAATGTATCAAAAGAATTATAAACTGTCATTATTATGGACAGAATATTTCTACCCAAAATTCATTTTTTGAAGGTTTTAACCACTAATATAACTGTATTTGGAGATAGGGCCTCTGAAGAGGTGATAAACAGTAGATGAAGCCATAATGGTGGGACCTTGATCTAATAGTACTAGTGTCTTTACAATAAGAGACACCAGAGAGCTCACTCTATTCTATCCCCACCAGCATACACTGAGGAAAGGCCATGTGATGATATAGCTACAAGGTGGTCATCTGCAGGCCAAGAAGAGGCCCTTCTCCAGAAAGCAATGACTCTGGCATCCTGATATCAGAACTCCAGCCTCCGGAACTGTGAGAAAGTAAATAAATTAAATGTCAGACTTCTTATATTATACAGGATGGAATCATTGTGCTATTTGTCTGTGAACATACATTATTTTTCAAGAAAAGAGAAGAATGATCCTGAAGGTGATTCAGTGGTCATTAGGCCTGTCCGCTTGATTTCAAAGCATGTGGCCCTTGCCTCAGTTTCAACAGGCCAGATGGCCTCTGACTGAAGCTTAAGAGAGTGCCTTACATAACCCAGAAGAGTCTTGGAGACAGGGATGCCACTCAGTAGATACTTGGGTGTGAGAATCCTGCTTAGCTTAGATGCAAGGGCAGAATCACCACTCCATTGGGTATGGCAGGTGGGGCTTGAAGTCAAAGGTAATTATTCTCAAGGAATATGATCCAGCCAAATTTGCCTTGCCAAGTTTTGGACTTCCTTGTGACCAATAACTTCTTTCTTTATTTCCTATTTTTCACTTTTGGAATGAGGGTGCCTACCTTATGCCTGTCCCACCATTGCATTTTGGAAGCACATAACTTGTATGGTTTCACGAGATTAGAAATAGAGAAGGTGGTGCCTGGGTGGCTCAGTCGGTTGGGCGTCCAACTTCGGCTCATGTCATGATCTCACAGTTTGTGAGTTTGAACCCCACATTGGGCTCTGTGCTGGCAGCTCAGAGCATGGACCCTGCCAAGGATTCTGTGTCTCCCTCTTTCTCTGCCCCTCCCCCATTTACGCTCTGTCTCCTCCTCTCTCTCAAAAATAAATAAATATTAAAAATTTAAAAATAAAAATAAAAAAAAGAAATAGAGAGGATTTTTTTCCCTAAGAATGAATCATGCCTCAAGTCTCACCCATATCTGACTTAAATGATATTTACATGATACTTTGGAATTTAGAACATAAGCTTGATATTTAAATAAGTTAGGATTTTTAAGGCTGATGGTATGGAAGGAATGAATTTGTGTGTGAGAAAGATAAACATTTTGGTGGGCCAAGGTTGGAATGTTATGGACTGAATGAATATATGTGTCCTGACGATTCATATGTTGAAGCCCTAACCACCAATGTGACTGAATTTGGAGATCAGTCCTGTGAGGAGTTGATCAAGGTTAAATGAGGTCATAAGGGTGGGGCTGTAATCCAATATGGCTGGTTATATAAAGAAGAAGACGGGCACCTGGGTGGCTCAGTGGGTTAAGCGTCCGACTTTGGCTCAGTTCTGATCTCATGGTTCGTGTGCTCGAGTCCCACATTGGGCTCTGTGAAGACAGCTCACAGCCTGGAGCCTTCTTGGGATTCTGTATCTCCCTCTCTCTCTCTGCCCCTCCTCTGCTCCAATTCTGTCTCTCTCAGAAATAAATAAACATTTACAAATTAAAAAAAAAAAAAAAACAGAGACACAGAACTCTCTCTTTCCACTTTAAAGACAAAGAAGCCATCTGTCTGGCAAACCAGGAAAAGAGTTCCCAGCAGGCATCTAATCAGCTGGCATCTTTATTTTGGAATTCCTAGCTATGAAAAATATCTATGAAAAAAGAACTATGAAAAATAAATTTCTGTTGTTTAAGCAACCAAGTTTATGGTATTTTATTATGGTAGTCTGAGCTGACTAATAAAGTCACCAAGTAGGATTTTTTTCCAGGTTTGCAAGATTGAAACAACATTCCAAAATCAATTAAGTTCTATTGTATCAACAGGCTAAAGAAGAAAAATCATAGGATTATATCAACGCATTAAAATCATTTGACAAAATCCAATACCAATTTGTGATTAAAACTCTCAGCAAACTAGAAACAGAGGAAAGGATGTTTCATTGATTAAGAACATCTACAGCTAATATAATAGCTAGAACTAAATGCTTTTCCCCTAAGATCATGAACAAGTCAAGATATCTCCCCTCTCTATTTGGATTCAAAATTGTAATGGAAACTGTAGCTCATACATTTAGAAAACAAAAGAAAATCACAAGGTGTGATATTTAATTTTATGTGTCAATCTGGCTGGGGCACAGTGCCCAGGTATTTGGCCAAACATTATTTTGGATAGTTTTGTGAGGTTGTTTTCCATATTAGATAAGTATTAAATAATTGGACATTGAATAAGGCAGATTTCCTTCCATGACGTGGGCAGGTCTCATCCAATTATTTGAAGGCCTTAATAGAACAAAGACTGACCTTACTCTAGCAAGAAGGAATATTGCCAGCAGCCAGCTTTTGGACTCAGCTTGAAATTCTCTCCTGAGCCTCCAGCCTGCTGGCTTACCCAATTAGACTTTGGACTAGTTACAAAGTTACAGTCCACAAAAGCATGACCTAATACCTTAAAACCTCTCTCTGCTTCTGTGTTTCTTTACTCTCTTTTTCTTCCTGTCACTCTTGTTGTCTTTTTTCCTCTAACACTCTTTCAGCCCCCCATCTTTGCTTTTTCCATCTTCCTCTCTCTCTCTCTCTCTCTCTTTCTCTCTCTCTCTCTCTCTGTATATTCAAATATAAGTATATGTATATATCCTATGGACCTGTGAATTCTGATTCTCTGAAGAATTATGAATAATACAGATTTCAAATTAGGAGTGTGACTAGGAAAACGGAGTACTAAAAATGAATTGGCTTCGGGGTTTCTGCAATATATTCTCTAAAGTGGTCATATTTAAGGATGCTAATGACTTCATTTGCAATAGTAAAAGGAGAACTGATAGTTCATGGCATGATGTGGCTATAGAGATATACAAGATATCACCATTGGATAATCCTAGTTAAATAATTATAAGAGTCATGAATCTGGGTGACCATGTATATGATTCTCTTGACCATTTATGTCAAACGAATGTGTCTAGTAAGATTGACTGGTTGCCCCCAATGTCACTGGACAAGAAAGGGCAAGAAAAGGATTAGGTCAGGGATTCCAATTCCCAGCTCAATCAAAGCTTCCATGTTCTCCCTGAAAGAGTCCCTTATTTCCTGTATCCACAGGCTGAGATAAGTGAGAAGTATACTCATGATTTCATCATGTGAGTGGTTGAATTACAACATGAATTGAATTCCGAGCCTTGCAGTGACTCTATTGTTAAAGTGAGACCATTGATTTGAAAGCAGTGAGGAGACAAAGGAGGGAGAGAGAGAGAGAGAGAGAGAGAGAGAGAGAGAGAGAGAGAGAGAAGCGTTCATAGGATTGTATAAGAAAACTTCTTCCCGGAAACCATTCACTGGGAAAAAGAGAGGGGATGAGTACTGCAAGGTTTTATAAGTTACAGAGCTCAAAGCCTAAAGTTTGGAGGACTGCACCATCACCAGGGTCTTGACTTGTGGGCTTAGCGGTGCTCCTGTATGGAAGAAGGGCAGAGGATCAGGAACAGGCAGCCTGGTCAAAGGATCCCCTGGGTCAGAGGGGGGAAGAAAGAGTTCCCCTTCTTTGAGTAAATTTGCCAGTGGTGGCAAGGCCTCTCTGGGGACATAATAGCTGGCAGCACCAGCATGCTGCTTTGTTTACTAACATAGTGTTGCATCCACACGACTCCTGAAACAGAATGCTACGGGCACCAGTGACAGTCACAACAAAGTTTATTACAATGAGAGGCAAGGCCGACCGATCGGGACCAACACTCTTGATAAGAGTGCGGCCTCGAACAGCCGGGGTACAGAGTTTTTAAAGCCGATCACATCGTTTTATCATTATCTGGGAACAGAACAGATAAACAGTTCCCAGATGAGTTAGAAACAGTTATCGAATGAGGTAATTATTTTAGACTTTCTGCCGCTAAGTTGCAACCAGTGGATCTCCTTGACCTTGTCTCTGATGTTCTTTTTGAGGTTTTGTTTCCTTCATTGGTAAAGCCTGATTCACAAGAGTATGAAGTATGATTTACAAGAGTAAAAGCAAGGTTGTTATCTTTTGACCTTCAGTGTCAGAACAAAGCTGTTATCTTTCAAGCTAAGCATTAGCCCTATGCTACAATTTAACCCTTGCAATAGGAACAGAGACACCTGCTGAGGGCAGCAACCCTTGTTGCCAGCTTTTTGCTGCACTCAACCATGAAATATGAACCCTTGCACGGTCATGTGACTGTTTTTCTTGGACAAACTGGCACCAGCTACAGCACGGGGAGACCCTCTCCCCAGAGGACCAGCACTGGTCCATGCTGTGCTGGGTCACTAAAATTTGGAGTTTTGAAACCCTGCCATGCACCTGAGATAAAACACAGGAGTACTGTGCTGCCTGGAAAGCAGACAGCACAGACATAGACAGGATGAAGGCAGGGATCTTACAGAATCCAAGAACACAAGATGAGGCATTGTTTTCTCTTCTGTGAGGGATTCCTGAAGAGTGGCAGGAACAAAATTCCCACTCTTGGGATGAGAGTGGGGAAATGCCATTTCCCCCCCACCCATCAGTGCTGACCAACCTCACTGAGCAAGACACTGAGTGCCCCCAATGTAGGCTGGAACTGTGTACACCAAACCCTACCCCCTGCACCCTGCAGGTGCATCTTCACTAGGGCAAGTCAGCCTGAGAATCAGTGCAGCAGGCCCCTCCCTGAAAGGACCAACACAAAACCCTCACACTCAGCAAGCCTACTATTCAGAGAATGCTCCAAAGCTTCAGCTCTAGGGGAAATAAGGATCTAGATTCTTTTAGCAAGAAGACCAAAAGACACTTAGTTACAACTTGCCACACATTGCACAAGGTCCAAACACACCCCAATGCAGGCAAGGAGAAACTCTGCTGAAGACTGAACTCAGGGAAGGAACAGGCAAAACACAACAGCAGAGTGCACACTCTGAAACAACTCCTGAAGCACCGGGACCAACGTAGTGTAAGTCCTCTTTTAAAATAGCCATTAATCACAAGAGCAGGATTATAACAGGCTTTCCAAAACTTCTCTCTCTTTCTGTCTCTGTCTCTGTCTCTGTCTCTGTCTCTGTCTCTCTCTATCACACACACACACACACACACACGTGACTTAGATAAAATGATAAGATGGAGGAATTCACCCCAAAAGAAAGAACAGCCAGGGAATTAATCAAAATAGATTTAATGCCTGAACCAGAATTTAAAACAACAATCATAAAGATACAAGCTGGGTTTGACGAAAGCATAGAACACACTAGTGAATCCTTTACTGCAGAGATAAAAGAACAAAAAACTAGTCAGTCAGAAATTTAAAAAAATGTTACAACTGAGATGCAAAACCAATTGGATGCAATGAAATGAAAAAGGACAAAGCAGAGGAATGAATCAGTGATATAGAAGATAAAATTATGGAAAAGTAATGAAGCTGAAAAGAAGAGGGAAAGAAAGGTATTGTGTCACAATTGTAGACTTAGGCAACTCAGTGACCCCTTAACACATAATAACATTTGTATCACAGGAGTCCAAGAAGAAGAAGAAGAAGAAGAAGAAGAAGAAGAAGAAGAGAAAGGTACAGAAGTTTTATTACAAGAAATTATAGCTGAAAATGTCCCTAAACTGGGTGAGGAAACAGACATTGAAATACAAGAAGCACAAAAAGCTCCCATTAATTCAACTAAAGCCAGCCATCACCAAGACTTATCATAGTCAAATTCACAAAATTCACAGATGAGGAAAGAATCCTAACATCAGCAAGGGAAAAAATGTCCTTAACCTACAAAGGAAGACAGATCAGGTTCACAGCAGTTCTGTCCACAGAAACTTGGCAGGCCAAGGGGAATGGCATGATATATTCAATGTGCCAAGTGGGAAAAATATGCAGCCAAGGCTTCCTTATTCAGTGAGGCTGTCGTTCAGAATAGAAGGAGAGAAAGAATTTCCTAGAGAAAAAAAAAAAACTGAAGGAGTTCAAGACCATTAAACCAGCCCTGCATAAAGTATTAAAGGGGATTCTATGTGAAGTGAAAAAGGGACCAAAAGCAGCAAAGGCTAGGAAGAAACAGAGAACATCACCAGAAACACCAAATTTACAGATAACACAATGGCACTAAATTCATATATATATCAATAATCACTCTGAATGTAAATAGGATAAATGCCCCACTCAAAAGACATAGGGGGTGCCTAAGTGGCTCATTCAGTTGCATGTCCAACCCTTGATTTCAGCTCAGGTCATGATCCCAGGGTCACTGGGTTGTCAGGCTGCATGCTGAGTGTGGAGCCTGCCTAAGATTCTCTCTCTCCATCTCCTTCTGTCCCTCCTCTGCTCCCATGCTCTTCCACTCTCTCTCTAAAAAAAAAAAAAAGACATACGGTATTAGAATGCATAAAATCAAGACCCATCTATATGTTCCCTTCATGAGACTCATTTTAGACAGAAAGACACCTGCAGATTGAAAGTGGGGGGATGGAGAACCGTCTACCATGCTAATGGAGGTCAAAAGAAAGCTGGAGTAGTCATACTTATATGACATAAATTAGATTTTAAAGCAAATACTGTAACAGGAGATAAAGAAGGGCACTTCATCATGATTAAGGTGTCTATCCAAAAAGAATATTTAACAATTAAAAATATTTATGGCCCCAAAGTCGAAGCAGCCAAATATGTAAATAAGTTAGTAAGAAACATAAAGAAACTCATTGATGAGTATACAATAATAACAGGGGACTTTAACATCCCACTTACACAATGGAAAGATCATCTAAGCAGAAAATTAATAGGGAAACAATGGCTATGAATGACACACTGGACTAGATGGACATAACAGATATATTCAAAACACTTCATCCTAAAGCAGCAGAATACACATTCTTTTAGAAAGCACATGGAACATTCCCCAGAATAGAACACACATTGGGTCACAAATCAGGCCTCAACAAATAGAGACTGAGATTATACCATGCATATTTTCAGACCACACCGCTATGAAACTTGAAGTCAACCATAAGGAAAAACTTGGAAAGTTCGTAAATACATAAAAGTTAAAAAAAAATCTACTGAAAAATTAATGGGTTAACCAGGAAATTAAGGAGGAAATAAGGAAATGCAAGGGAGCAACTGAAAATGAAAACACGACAGTCTAAAACCTTTGGGATGCAGCAAGGGTGGTCCTAAGAGGGAAGTATACGGCAATGTAGGCCTACCTCAATAAGCAAGAAAAGTCTTATACATACAGCCTAACATAACACCTAAATCCAGAAGAAGATGGTAAATAATAAAGATTAGAGATGATATAAACGATATAGAAACAAAGAAACAAAAACAGTAGAAGAGATCGATGAAAGGGAAAGGTGGTTCTTTGAAGGAATTAATAAAATCGATAAGGCCCTAGCCAGACGTATCAAAAAGATAAGAGAAAGGACCCAAATAAATAAAGTCATGAACGAAAGAGGAGAGATCACAATCAACACCACAGGGAAAAAATTATAAGGGAATATATGAAAAATTATATGTCAACAAACTGAGGGATCTGGAAAAAATGGGCAAATTCCTAGAAATATGAAAATGACCAAAACGGACATGGAAAAAAATAGAAAAGTTGTCTAGACCCATAACCAGTAAAGAAATTGAATCAGTAATAAAAAAATCTTCCAACAATTAAAAGTCCAGGGCCAGATGGCTTGCCAGGGGAATTCTACCAGAGAGATAAGGGAGAGTTAATACCTATGTTTCCCAAAATGTTCCAAAAAGTAGACATGAAAGGGTAAGAAACATATGGTCCTCTCAATAGATGAATAAAAAACATTTGACAAAGTGCAGCATCCATTCTTGATAAAAACTCCCAGCAAAGTAGGAGTAGATGGAACATACCTCAACATCATAAAGGCCATATATGGAAGACCCATATCTAATGTCATCATCAATGGGGAAAAACTGAGTGTCTTTCCTCCACAGTCAGGAACAAAACAGGGACGACCACTATTTAACATAGTACTGGACATCTTACCCTAGCAATTGGACAACAAAAAGAAATTTAAAAAAAAACAAAAACAAAAACAAATCAGCCACGAAGAATTCAAATTGTCACTTGACACTCTATGTAGAAAACCTGAAAGATTTTCCCAAAACATTGTTAGAACTAATACATGAATTCCCTTAAAGTTGCAGGATATAAAATCAACCTACAGAAATATATTGCATTTCTATACACCAATAATGAAGCGGCAAAAAAAGAAATCAAGGGTTCGATCCCATTTGCAATTCCATGGGAAAAAAAATAGGATACCTAGGAATAAACTTAACCAAGGAGGTGAAAAATCCTGTTGTCTGAAAAATATAGAAGACTTATGAAAGAAATTGAAGAGGACACAAGAAATAGAAAAAAAAAATTCCGTGCTCACAGATTCAAAGAAGAAACATTGTTAAAATGACTATACTACCCAAAGCAATCTACACATTCCAAACGACTATAGTACCCGAAGCAATCTACACATTCAATGCAATCCCTATCAATATTCAACCAGCATTTTTCACAGAGCTAGAACAAATGATCCTAAAATTTGAATGGAACCACAAAAGACTGCGAATAGTCAAAGCAATCCTGAAAAAGAAAAACAAAGCTAAAGGCGACAGGTGCTGGACTTCAAGCTACATTACAAAGCTCTAGTCATCAAGACTGTGTAGTCCTGGCATCAAAACAGACACATATATCAGTGTAACAGAATAGAAAACCCAGAAATGGAGCCACAACTATATGCTCAACTAATCTTCAACAAAGCAAGAGAGTATATCCAATGGAAAAAAAGACACTCTGTTCAACAAATTCTGTTGGGAAAACTGGACAGTACGTGCAGAAGAAAGAAACTCGACCACTTTTCTGCACCATACACAAAATATATTCAAAATGGATGAAAGACTTAAATGTGAGACAGGAACCCACCAAATCCTAGAGGAGAACACAGACAGCAACCTCTTTGACCTTGGCTGTAGCAACTTCTTACTAGATATGTCTCCGGGGGCAAGGGAAACAAAAGCAAAAATGAACTGTTAGGACTTCATCAAGTTAAAAAGCCTTTGCACGGTGAAGGAAACAATCAACAAAATTAAAAGGCAGCCTACAGAATGTGAGACGATATTTGCAAATGACATATCTAATAGAGGATTAGTATCCAAAATCTAGAAAGAACGTATCAAACTCCACATCCAAAACCAAACAATCCAGTTAAGAAATGGGCAGAAGACATGAATAGACATTTTTCAAAGAAGACATCCAGATGGCTAACAGACACAAGAAAAGATGCTCAACATCACTCATCATCAGGGAAATCCAAATCAAAACCACATTGAGATACCATCTTACACCTGTCAGAATGGTTAACATTAACACCAAAAGAAATAACAGATGGTGGAGGGTGTGGAGAAAGGAGAACCCTGTTGCACTGTTTTTGGAAATGCAAACTGGTGCATCCACTCTGGAAAACTTTATGGAGGTTCCTCAAAAAGTTAAAAATAGAACTACCCTACAACCCAGCAATTGCACTGCTAGGTATTTACCCAAAGGCTACAAAAATACAGATTCAAAGGGGTACGTGCACCCGGATGTTTATAGCAGCATTACCAGCAATAGCTAAAACTATAGAAAGAGCCCAAATGCCCATCAATTGATGAATGGATAAAGAAGTGGTATATATAATCAATGTGACATTACTCAGCCATAAAGAATAATGAAATCTTGCCATTTGCAATGACGTGGATGGAGCTTAGAGTGTATTATGCTAAGTGAAATAAGTCATTCACAGAAAGACAAATTCCATATGATTTCACTCGCATATGGAATTTAAGAAACAAAACAGATGAAAATATGGGAAGAAAAAAAGAGAGAATGAAGCAAACCTTAAGAGACCCTTAACTATGGGGAATAAACTGAAGGTTGATGGAGGGATGTGGGTGAGGGATGGGTTAAATGGGGGTTGGGTATTAAGGAGGGTACTTGTTATGCTGAGCATTGTGTGTTATATGTAAATGATGAATCATTAAATTCTACTCCTGAAACCAATATTACACTACACATTACCTAATGAGAATTTAAATTAAAATGTGAAAGAAAATTTTAAAACTTCTCAATATTTCTTCCTTGTTGGTGTTTTATTTAGAAGTCTTTTGCTTAATTCAGAAGGGTTTTTTTTCCAGCTATTTATCTAGCATGTACCTCTAGTTTAATATTTTGGTTTGAAACAGACATTGTGCAGAAAAAGCATTTGACAAAATACAGCAACCTTTATTCATAAAAACCCTTAAGAAAGTAGGGATAGATGGAAAGAACATACTTCAAGATCATAAAGGCCATATATGAAAGACCCACAGCTAATATCATCCTCAGTGGGGAATAACTGAGAGCTTTCCCCCTAAGGTGAAGAACATGACAATGTTTTTCATTCTTTAACATTATTTGGGGCGCCTGGATGGCTCAGTCAGTTGAGCGTCCGACTTCAGCTCAGGTCATGATCTCATAGCTCCTGGACTGAAGCCCCGCGTTGGGCTCTGTGCTGACAGCTGGTAGCCTGGAACCTGCTTCGGATTCTGTGTCTCCCTCTTTCCCTGCCCCTGACACACTTGCATTCTGTCTCTGTCTCTCTCAAAAATAAATAAACATTTCAAAAGTTTAAACATTATTAAAATTATTTTATGACCCAGATTGTGATCTATCATGGTGGAATATATCTCAAACTGGTTTCTTTCACTTAAAAATATGCGTTTAAGATTTATCCAAGTGTGTGTGTGTGTGTGTGTGTGTGTGTGTGTGTGTGGCTTGTTAGCTCATTTCTTTTTATCATAAATAATATTTCATTATATAGAATAACCACAGTCAATTCACAAATTGATTCAGTTCATGATGGTTTCTGGTATTTGGTGACTATTAATAAAGTTGATATAGACATTCAAGTGCAAATTTTATTTGGATTCAAATTTTCATATCAAGTATTTTAAAAACTAGGAATCCTTATGAGATATCTGTGTTTAGTTTTGGAAAAGACAGTCAAATATTTTTGTGAATGTGACTATACTGTTTTGTATTCCCACCAGCAGCAATTAAAATTCCTGTTGCTCCACATCTAGCTATCTTTTCACAATACCTATTGTTTAGGATTTAGCCGTTCCAACAGGTATATATAGGTATTTAAGTATTTTTAAATTTCAAATTTCCTAAAGGCAACTACCTTGCATATATTTACATACTTATATGCCATGTGATTATAAGCTTTGGAGAAGTGTCTGCTCAGATATATTGCCAAAATTTTAATAGTTCTCTCTTAAATTGTTGAGTTTTAGGAGTTTTTGTATATTTGGGGTAGACAATGCTTTAATATAGAGTTTTACAATTGTTTTCTTCAGGTCTGTGGCTTGCCTTTTTATTCTCTTTACAGTGATATTTCAGAGGATAACCTTATTTTTATTTTATTTTTTTTTTTGAGTATGGTTGACATACAATGTTACATTGGTTTCAGATGTACAACATTGTGATTCAACAATTTTATGCATTGTGCTATTTTCACCACAAGTGTAGCTACCATATGGCCCCATACATCATTACTAAATATCAATGACTATATTCTTTATATTTTATTCCCATGACTTTTATTCCAATGACTTTTATTCCCATGACTTACTTATTTCATAACTGGAAACCTTTACCTTCCTCTCCCCTTTACCCATTTTGCCCAGTCCCTACTCTACTCCCCTCTGGCAACCATCAATTTGTTCTTTTTAGTTGTCGGTCTGATTTTGCACTGTGTTTGTTTATTCCTTTTTTTTTTTTTTAAGATTCCTCTCATGAGGGAAATCGTATGATATTTGTCTTTCTTAGTCTGACTGGTTTTACTTAGCATAATACCCTCCAGGTCCACCCATATTGTCTCAGATGGCATGATCTTGTCCTATCTAAGGCTGTGTAATATTCCACTATGTATAAGGCGTATATATGTAAGGTGTATACATGTGTGTCATAGATGTGTGATCCATGTCACATATATATAATCTTTGGCTGTATTTTCCAAAACTAAGCACAGATACCTCATAAGAATTCCTAGTTCTTAACCTAACTGATATGAAAATTTTAATACAAATAAATATTGCGCTTGAATTTTGCAATACACACACACACACACACACATAAAATCTTCTTTTTTGATTTGCCTGTTGATGAACACTTAGGTTGCTTCCATATCTTGGCTGTTGTAGTAGTGTTGCAACAAACACAGGGGCACATGTATCTTTTCAGGTTAGTGTTTTCATTTCCTTTGCATAAATACCTAATAGGAATTTTTGAATCATACGGGAATTCTATTTTCTATGTTTTTGAGGAGAATTCATATTGTTGTCCTCAGTGGCTGTATCAACATACATTCTCAACAACAGTGTATGACGGTTCCATTTTCTCCACATCCTCTCCAACACTTTATATTTCTTGTCTATATAAGCGTGCCATTCTTACAGGTGTAAGGTGATATCTCATTGTGGTTTTGATTTACATTTCCCTAATGGTTAGAGATGTTGAGCATCTTATCATGTGTCCGTTTGCTATCTGTATGTCTTCTTTAGAAAAGTGTCCATTCATGTTCTCCACACATTTATTGATCAGATTGTTTATTATTTTGGTGTTGAGTTGTATACCTTCTTTATAAATTTTGACCACTAACAGCTTATTGGATGTATCATTTGAAAATATCTTCTCCCATTAAGTACGTTGTCTTTTTGTGTTGTTGTTGACTGTTTCCTTTGTTTTGCAAAAGCTTTTTATTTTGATGTAGTCCCAACGTTTATTTTTGCTTTTGTTTCCTTTACCTCAGGTGACTTATCTACAAAGATGTTGCTAGGGCCAATGTCAAAGAGATTACTGCTTGTGTTACCTTCCAAGATTTATATAGTTTCAGGTCTCACATTTGGGTCTTTAGACATTTTGAATTTATTTTTGTGTATGTTGTTAAAAGATCATCCTGTTCCATTCTTTTACATGTAGCTGTCAAGTTTTCCCAGTACTATTTGTTGACAAGACTATCTTGTCTCCACTGTACATTCTTGCTTTCTTTGTCATACATTGGTTGACCATACAAATTAGGGTTTTGTTTCTGGGGTTTCTATTGTGTTCCACTGAATTTTGTGTCTATTTCTTTGTACTACCACAATTTAGATTACTTTAGCTTTGTAGTATATCTTGGAATATAGAATTGTGTTACCTCCGGCTTTCTTCTTCTCAAAATTGCTTTGGCTATTCAGGGACTGTTATGATTCCATACAATTTTTTAAATTATTTGTTCTAGTTCTGTAACAAAATTCCAATGGTATTTGATAAGGATTGCATTGAATTTGTAGATTACATTGGGTTATATGGACATTTTAACAATATTAATTCTTGCAATTTATGAGCATAGAATATCTTTTTATTTGTGTCATCTTCAATTACTTTCATCAATATTTTATAGTTTTCAGAGCACAGATCTTTCACATCTTTGAATAAGTTCATCCCTAGTCATTTTGGTCTTTTTGATGCAATTATTAATGGTGTTGTTTTAGAATTTCTCTTTTTGCTCATTCATTAATCATGTATAGTAATGTATAAAGAAGATGTAGTATATTTATACATATAATGGGATGTTATTCAGCAAAAAAAAAAATGAAATCTTGCCATTTTCAATGACATGGGTGAAGCTAGAGAGTCTAATGTTAAATGAAATAAGTCAGCCAGAGAAAGAGAAATACTATATAAGTTTACTTATATGTAGAATTTAAGAAACAAACAAACGAGCTAGGGGAAGAGAGAGAGAGAGAGAGAGAGAGAGAGAGACAGAGAGAGATACAAGCCAAAAACTAGACTCTTAAATATTTAGAACAAACTGATGGTTAGCAGAGAGAAGATGGGTAGGGGGATGCATGAAATAAGCCATGAGGATTAAGGAGTGTACTTCTTGTGATGAGCACTAAGTGATGTATGGGATTATTGAATCACTATATTGTACACCTGAAACTAATATAACACTATGTTAACTATACTGGAATATAAAATTTAAAATAAAATAAAATAAAATAAAATAAGATAAAATAAAATAAAAAATGATGCCAATTTCTACATATTAATTTTGTGTCCTACTAATTTATTGAATTCGTTTATTATTTCTAATAGTTTTTTTGTGGAAACGTTAGGGTTTTCTATGTATACTGTCATACTGTTTGCAGATAGTGACAGTTTTACTTCTTTATCAATAAGGATGCCTTTTATTTCTTTTTCTTGTATGATTGTTGTGGTTAGGACTTCCCGTACTATGTTGAATAAAATTAATGAGTGTGGACATCCTTCTTTTTCTTCTGATATTAAATGAAAATTATTTCGTTATTGATTATGCTGTTAGCTATGGGTTTTTCACATATGGCCTGTATTACTTTATTATGGTGAGGTATGCTCCCTCTAAACCCATTATGTTGAGAATTTTTACCAGGAATAGATGTTAAATTTTCCCAAAAGCTTTTTTTTTTTTTTTTTTTGCATCCATTGAGATGATCATATGTTTTTTAACCCTTTGCTTTGTTGATGTCGTGCATCACATTGATTGATTTGCAAATATTGAACCATCCTTGCATAATCCAAAATAATCACTTAATCACAGCAAATGATATATTTAATATATTTTTGTATATGGTTTGCTAAAAAAATTTCAGGTTTTTATTTAAATTCCAGTTAGTTAACATGCAGTGTAATAATAGCTGCAGGTGTAGGATCTAGTGATTCCTCAATTACATAGAACCCTGAGCGCTCATCACAACAAGTGCCCTCCTTAATAGCCATCACCCATTTAATACATCTCCTCCCCCCTCTCCCCTCCACTATCCCTCAGTTTGTTCTCTATAGTTTAGAGTCTGTTTTCTGGTTTGCCTCTGTTTCTCTTTTCCTATGTTCATCTGTTTTCTTTCTTAAAGTCCACATACAAGTGAAATCATATGATATTGTTCTTTCTCTGACTGACAAATTTCACTTAGTAAAATATTCTCCAGCTCCACCCACGTCATTGCAAAATTTCACTCATTTTTATGACTGAGTAATATTCTATATATACACCACATCTTCTTTATCCATTCATCAGTCAATGGACATTAAGGTCCCTTCCATAATTTGGCTATTTTTGATAATGTTGCTATAAACATCAGGGTGCATGCATGCCTTTGAAAGAGTATTTTTGTATTCATTGGGTAAATACATAATAGAGCAATTGATGAGTCATAGGATAGTTCTATTTTTAACATTTTGAGGAACCTCCATAAAGTTTTCCAGAGTGGCTGCACCAGTCTGCATTCCCACCAAGAGTGTAAGATAGTTAACCCTTCTCCTCATCCTTGCCAACACCTGGCATTTCCTGCGTTGTTAATTTTAGCCATTCCGACTGGTGTCAGATGATATCTCATTGTAGTTTTCATTTGTATTTCCCTATGATCGGGGTGTTGGTCATCTTTTCATGTGTCTCTTGGCCATCTGGACCCTTTGGAAAAATGTCTTTTCATGTCTTCTGTCCATTTCCTAACTGGATTATTTGAATTTTGGGTGTTGAGTTTGATAAGTTCTTTACAGATTTTGGATACTAACCCATTATCAGATATGTCATTTGTAAATATCTTATATTCTGAAAGTTGCCTTTTAGTTTTACTAATTGTTTCCTTCATCGTGCAACAGCTTTTTACCTTGATGAAGTCCCAATGGTTTATTTTTGCTTTTGTTTCCCTTGACACAGAAGACATATCTAGTAAGAAGTTGCTATGGCTGATGTCAAACAGGTTATTGCTTGTGTTCTCCTGTAGGGTTGTAATGGTGTCCTGCCTCACATTTAGGTCTTTCATCCATTTTGAATTTATATCTGTGTATGATGTAAAAAGTGGTCCAGTTCCATTCTTTTACATGTTATTGTCCAGGTTTCCCATCAGCATTTGTGGAAGAGACTGGTTTTTTTTTCCATTAGATATTCTTTCCTGCTTTGACGAAGATTAGTTGACCATATAGTTGTGGCTCCATTTGTGAGTTTTCTATTCTGTTCCATTGATCTATGTGTCTGTTGCTGTGCCGGTATCATAATGTATTGATCAATACAGGTTTGTAATATAACTTGAAGTCTGGAAGTTTGATACTTTCTGCTTTTCTTTTCCTTTTGAAGACTGCTTTGGCTATTTGAGGTCTTTTGTGGTTCCACACAAATTTTAGTATTGTTCATTCTATCTCTGTGAAAAACACCATTGGTATTTTGATAAGGATTTCATTAAATGTGTCAACTGCTTTGGGTAGTACAGACATCTTAATAATATTTCGGTTTCTATACAGAGTATAAGGTCATCTGCAAATAGTGAAAGATCCATAACCAGGAAAGAAAGAAATTTAATCTGTAATCAAAAATACCCCAACAACAACAAAAAAAGTCCAGGGCCAGATGGCTTCCCATGGGGAATTCTACCAGATATTTGAAGAAGTATTAATACCTATTCTTCTCAAACTGTTCCAAAAAATAGAAATGAAAGGAAAATTTCCAAACTCCTTTTACAAGACCCGCAATGCCTTGATTCCTAAACCAAAAACCCCACTAAAAAGGAGAATTGCAGGCCAATATCCCTGATGAACATGGATGCAAATATTCTCAACAAGATACTAGCAAAGAATTGTTCAGTACAATCAAGTGGGATTTATTCCTGGGATGCAGGGATGGTTCAACATCCACAAATCAATCAACGTGACACACCACATTAACAACAACAACAACAACAACAACAACAACAACAAAGATTTGAACCATATGATCCCCTCAATAGATGTAGAAAAAGCATTTGAAAAAAAAAGTGCATCCATTCTTGGGGAATGAAAAACAAAACCTTCAAAACAGTAGGGATAGATGGAAAAATCTCAACATCAAAATCTGCCATATACAAAAGACCCACAGCTAATATCATCCTTGATGTGGAAAAATTGAGAGCCTTTCCTCTATGGTCAGGAAGAAGACAGAGATGTCCACTTGCACCACTGTTATTTAACATAGTACTGGAAGTCTTAGCCTCAATAATCAGGCAACAGAAAGAAATAAAAGGCATCCAGACTGGTGAGGAAGAAGTCAAACATTTACTATTTGCAGACGACATGATACCCTATATAGAAAACCTGAAAGATTCTACCAAAAAATTACCAGTACTCATACATGAATTCACCAAAGTTGCAGGATATAGAATCAATGTGCAGAAACCTGTTTCACTTCTATACGCCAATTATGAACAGCAGGAAAAGAAATCAAAGAATTAATCCCATCTGCAATTGCATAAAAAGCAATAAGATACCTAGGAATAAACCTAACCAAAGTTGTAAAAGATCTGTACTCTGAAAACTACAGAATACTTATGAAAGAAATTGAAAAGGACACAAGGGTATGAAAAACACTCCATGTTCATGGATTGGAAGAACAGACGTTGTTAAAATATCTATACTACCCAAAGCAATTTGCACGTTTAATGCAATCCCTATCGAAATACCACAAGCATTTTTCAGGGCCAGACAAACCATCCTAAATTTTTTATGGAACCTCAGAAGACCTCTAATAGCCAAAGCAATCTTGAAAAAGAAAAGCAAAGCTGATGGCATCACACCTCCGGATTTCAAGCTATGTTACAATGTTGTAGTCATAAAAACATTATGGTACTGGCACAAAAACAGACGCAGATCAATGGAAAAGAATAGTGAACCAAGAAAAATACCCACAACTCTATGGCCAAGTAATCTTCAACAAAGCAGGAAAGACTATCCAATGAAGAAAGACAATCTCTACAACAGAGGGGGTTGGGAAAACTGGACATCAACATGCAAACAACTGAAACTGGACCATTTTCTTACACTATACACAAAACTAAATTCAAAATAAATGAAAGACCTAAATGTGATACAGGAAACCATCAAAATACTAGAGGAGAACATAGGCAGCAACTTCTTTGACTTCAGCTGTAGCAGCTTCTTTCTAAACACACTGCCAGAGGCAAGGGAAACTAAAGCAAAAGTGAACTATTAGGACTTCATCAAGATAAAAGCTTCTGCAAAGAGAAGGAAACAATTCAACAAACTAAAAGTCAGCCTAAGAAATGCGAGAAGATATTTGCAAATGCCATACGTGATAAAGGTTTAGTATCCAAAATCTATGAATAACTTATTAAACTCCACAACCTAAAAACAAATAATCCAGTCAAAAAATGGGCAGAAAGATTTTTTTCCAAAGAAACCGTGCAGATGACTAACAGACACATGAAAAGATGCTCAACATCATTCATCATGGAAATAGAAAGTAAAACCACAATAAGATACTACCTCACATCTGTCAGAATAGTTAAAATTAACAACACAGGAAACAACAGATGTTGGCCAGGATGGGGAGAAAGGGCAACCCTCTTACAGTGTTTGTGAGAATGCAAACTGGTGCAGCCACTCTGGAAAAGAGTATGGAGGTTCCTGAAAAAGTTAAAAATGGAATGACCCTATGAATACTGATTGAAGGGGTACATGCACCCCAATGTCTAGAGCAGCCTTACCAGCAGTGGCCAAAGTATTGAAAGAGCCCAAATTCCCATCAGCTGACACACACACACACACACACACACACACACACACACACACACCATGGAATATTACTTGGCTATCAGAAAGAATGAAGTCTTGCCATTTGCAATAACATGAATGGAGCTAGATCATATTTTGCTAAGTGAAATAAAAAAAATACCTTATGATTTCACTCATATGTGGAATTCATGAAAGAAACAGATGAACGTGTGGGAAGGGAAAAGAAAAGAGGGATGCAAACCATAAGGGACTCTTAACTATAGATAACAAACTGTGGGTTGATGGAAGGAGGTGTGCAGGGATGGGCTAAATGGATTGATGAATAATAGGGAAGGCACTTGTTGTGATGAGCCCTGGATGTCACATGTAAGTGATGAATCACTAAATTGTACACCCTAAACCAATTTTACTATACATATAAACTGACCAGAATTTAAATGAAAACTTGAAACATAAAAGAAAAAAAATTGCTATTAGAGATTCAGCTAATGTGCTCCATGCAGGACCTATTTCAAAAACCTTTTAGCAGCAATTTCTCTTCACCTTCAAAGGGACACATGCTTCTTTACCTGGCTGCACATGAGATATCTCAATAGCACTGCCATTGCACAAAATATTTGGAGGCAAGATCTTAACAGCATCCAACTTTCTCCAGTAAGAGTATTAATTTGACATACTCATTCAAGCCATCCAAATATTGACAGTGGAACTTACAAAGAACGCATGGGACATTTCCCCACACATATTGGATGACTCTGTTATGCCAATAAAATACCTGGGTTTTATTTGGGCATTTGAGGTATGTCCCATTGCTGACACTGTCAAGAAATAATTGTTGATCTCTGTATTCACAATATTAAAAGAAACACAATATGTCTTGGGCCTTTTGGGGTTCTGAGGGCAACATATTTCTTAATTCCAAATTTTGCTTACACCCATTTATGCTGTTATGTTTCAAATCGTCCCAACTTGAATAAAGCCCCTCAGAGGCAAGTGACTCTAGAATCTCTCTAAATTGCAAGACAACAGGTACTTCCATTAGTTCCTCTCAAAGATTCCTTTACTGTAGAGACCTTAGAAACACCTTCTTATGCATCTTTGATTTTCTGGACCAATAATGATAACCATAATTTGCTCTTGGAGCTCTGGTGCCAAATCATGCCCTACAGTATACATTATATTAGAGTGGCAGTTGCTGCTGGCATACTGTGTCCTTCTGGAGATGGACGCTCTCACAGGCCCTTCTCCAATGTGCCTTGGGTTGGAAACAAAGCACTATGTAGGCTTGACCCCACCACAGAAGACTCCTTATAGAAATGAAAATGGTACTTATAGGATAAGGCCAAACCTAAACATCTGTAGGGGCACCAGAAGAGAAAATATTTTCCCTGTTTTCTTTTCCTTGCCAAACGCGTCGGTACTGGAGGTCGCCTCTATTCCAGACTGATTGGCCACCTGGGGAGTCTCTTGGGATCAACTGAGAGATAACAAAAGGTAGTTTATATACTTTATGGATGGCAGAATCACCGTCTCATGTAATAGAGACTGTTGGAGAGCTGCTGCTGTCTATCCCTTAATCGGGATTTCTCTTGGTAAGGACACTACTCAAGCATCGGTACAATTAGCAGAACTTCATGCAGTCATCTTAGTACTAGAGAGTTACAGTAGAATCCCCCCATAGTGAAACCTATCCACAGTTTTGCTATTCATAGTTTCAGTTACCTGTTGTCAACCAAAGTCCAGAAGCAGATGATTCTCCTTCTGACGTAACACCAGAAGGTCAATAGTAGCCTAAAACTACATCACAATGCCTACATCATTCACCTCATTTCATCTCTTCACATAGGCATTTTATCATCTGACATGAGCACAAGAAGGGTGCATACGGTACAGTAAGATGTTTTGAGAAAGAGGCTACATTCACAAAACTTCCATTGCAGGATATTGTTATAATAGTTCTATTTTGTTATTAGTTATTATTGTTAATTAGTTATTGCTAATCTCTTACTGTGCCTTACTTATGAATTAAACTATCATAGGTATTTATAGGAAAAAATAGTGTGGGTGTGTATATACATATATATACATATATATATATATGTACATATACATGTACATATATATATGTGTGTATATATATATATATATATATATATATATTAACTGTGGTTTCAGGCATCTACTGGAGGTTTGGGAATGTATTGTCTTCTGTATCCGTTCCTCAGTGGACATTTGGACTCTTTCCATAAGTTCACTATTGGTGATAATGCTGCAATAAACATTGGGGTGCACGTAACTCTTCAAATTAGAATTTTATATTCTTTTAGTAAATCCTTCGTAGTGCAATTGCTGGATCATGGGGTAGTTCTATTTTAAACTTTCTGAGGAGCCTCCATACTCCTCCATATTCCAGAGGGGCCATACCGGTTTGCATTCCCACCAACAGTGCAAGAGGGGTTCCCGTTTGCCACATCCTCATGAACACCTGTTATTTCTTGTGTTGTTGATCTTAGCCATTCTGACAGTTGTGAGTTGATATTGCATTGTAGTTTTTACTTGTATTACACTGATGACGAGTGATGTTGAGCATCTTTTCATATATCTGCTAGCCATCTGTATGACTCCTTTAGAAAAAAGTCTATTCCTGTCTTCTGCCCATTTTTATGACTGGATTATTTGTTTTTGGGGTGTTCTTCTTTGTAAGTTCTTTATACTAACCCTTTATCAGTTATGTCATTTGCAGATTTGTCATTTGCAAATACCTTCTCATATTCAGTAGATTGACCTTTCGTTTTGTTGGCTGTTTCCTTTGTTGTGCAGAAGCTTTTTATCTTGATCAAGTCCCAATGATTTATTTTTGCTTTTGTTTCTGTTGCCTCAGGAGACATATCTAGTAAGAAGTTGCCACAGCTGATGTCAAAGAGGTTATTGCCTGTGTTCTCCTCTAGGATTTTGATGGTTTCCTGTCTCACATTTATGTCTTTCATCCATTTTTAATTTATATCTGTTCTTTCAATCTATGAGCATGGAAAATTTTTCCATTTCTTTGTGTCATCTTCAGTTTCTTTCATCAGTATTTTATCGTTTTCAGAGTAGGGATGTTCTTTCTCTTTGGTTAGGTTTATTCCTAGGTATCTTACGGTTTTTGATGCAATTGTAAATGGGATTGATTCTGGATTTCTGTTTCTGCTGCTTCATTTTTGGTGTATAGAAATGCAACAGATATCTGTACATTGATTTTGTGCCCTGTGACTTTACTGAAATGGTGTGTCAGTTCTAGCAATTTTTGCATGGAATCTATTAGGTTTTCTTTCTTTTAGTTGTTGTTGTTATTTTGGGTTTTCTATGTAGAGTATAATGTCATCTGCAAATACTGAAAGTCTGATGTCTTCCTTGCTGATTTGGATGCTTTTATTTCTTGGTGTTGTATGAGAGCTGTGGCTAGGACTTCGAGCACTGTGGTAAATAACAGTGTTGACAGTGGACATCCCTGTCTTGTTCCTGACCACAGAGGAAAAGCACTACGTTTTTCCTCATTGAGGATGATATTAACTGTGTATTTTTTGTATATGACCTTTATCATGTTGAGGTATGTTCCCTCTGTTCATACTTTCTTGAGGGTTTTAATCTTGAATGGATGTTGTACTTTGTCAAATGTTTTTTTTTTTTTCTGCATCTACTGAGGAGATTATAGGTTTCTTATGCTTTCTTTTATTAATGTCGTGTATCACATTGATTGATTTACAAATACTGAACCACCCTTGGTGGCTGCCCAGGGATAATCCCTGGGTGAATGATTCTTTTAAGATAGTGATGCATTCAATTTCCTAGTATTTTGTTGAGAATTTTTACATCCATGTTCATCAGGAGTACATTGTCCTGTAGTTTTCTAGTGGAGTCTCTTCCTGGTTTCAAGGTAATGCTGGCCTCATAGAATTGATTTGGAAGGTTTTCTTCCATTTCTATTTTTTGTAATTGTATGAGAAAAACAGGTATTCTCTCTTCTTTAAATGTTTGTTGAATTTTTCTGTGAAGCCATCTGGCCCTGGACTTTTGTTTTTTTGGGGATTTTTTATTATCAATTCAATTTCTTTGCTGGTTATTGGCCTGTTCAAATTTTTTGTTTTATTTCTTCCTGTTTCACTTTTGATAGTTTATATGTTTCTAGGAATTTATCCATTTCTTCCAGGTGGTCCAATTTGTTGGCATATAGCTTTTCATAATATTCTCTTATAATTGTTTGCATTTTGTGGTGTTAGTTGTCATTTCTCTTTTCTCATTTGTGATTTTATCTCTTTGAGTCCTTTCTCTTTTCTTTTTGATAAGTCTGGCTAAGAGTTAATCAATTTTATTAATTTTTTTCAAAGAATCAAGTTCTGGTTTTGTTGATCTCTTTTTTTCCCCTTTATTTTCTATATCATTTATTTCTGCTCTAATCTTTATTATTTTTTGTTCTGCTGCTGGCTTTAGGCTTCATTTGTTGCCCTTTTTCTAGCTCCTTCAGCTGTAAGGTTAGGTTGTTTATTTGAGATTGTTCTTGCTTCTTGAGCTAGACCTCTATTGCTCTATACTTCCCTCTTATAACTGGTTTTGCTGCATCCTAAAGGTTTTGGATCATTGTGTTTTCATTTTCATTTTCTTCTTTGTACTTTTTCATTTCTTCTTCGATTTCCTGGTTGACCCATTCATTGTTTAGTTTCATGTTCTTTAACCTCCATATTTTTGTCAGTTTTCCAAATGTTTTCTTGCAGTTAGCTTCAAGTTTCATAGCGTCGTGATCAGAGAGTATCGTTGGTATGATCTCAATCTTTTTGTACTTGTTGAGTCCTGATTTGTGAGCTGGTATGTGACCTCTTCCCATGTGCACTTGAAAAGAATGTGCACTCTGATGCTTTAGGATGAAGTGTTCTGAATATATCTGTAAAGTCCATCTGGTCAAGTGTGTCATTCAAAACCATTGTTTCCTTGTTACTTTCCTACATAGATGATATGTCCATTTCTGTGAGTGGGGTGTTAAAATTCCCTACTATTATTGTATTATTGTGAATGACTTCCTTTATGTGTGTTATTAATTGTTTTATATATTTGGGTGCCTCCATGTTGGGGCAAATATTTATAATTTTTAGGTATTCTTGTTGGATCATCCCCTTTATTATGATATAGTGTTCTTCTTTATCTCTTGTTACCATCTTTGGCTTAAAATTTAGTTTGTCTGATATAAGTATTGCTACTTGGGCTTTCTTTTGATGCCATTTCTATGATTAATGTTTCTCCATCACCTCTTTTTCAAGCTGCAGGTGACTTTAGGTCCAAAATGAGTCTTTTGTAGGCAGCATATAGATGGATCATGTCTTTTTTTATCCATTCTGATTCCCTATGTCTTTTGATTGGAGCATTGAGTCCGTTTACATTCAATGCAATTATTTCTTTTAAAGTGTATTTATTTTGAGAGGGAGAAAAAGAGAGACAGAGACAGAGAGAGACAGAGAGACAGAGAGAGAGAGAGAGAGACAGAATCCCAAGCAGGCTCCATGCTGTTAGCGTGGAGCCCAACACGGGGCTTGATCTCATGAACTGAGAGATCATGACCTGAGCTGAAATTAGGAGTCTGATGCCTAACCAACTGAGGTACCCAGATGCCTCAAAGCAATTATTGATACATACATATTTAGTGCCTTTTTGTTACTTGTTTTGTTGTTGTTTCTGGAGACCTTCTCTGTTCCTTTCTTGTCTTTTTTTCACTTTTTGTCTTTCCACTCAGTGTGCTCCCTTTAATATTTCTTGAATGGCTGGTTCAGCGGTCACTAACTCTTTTAGGTTTTGTTTCTCTGAGAAACTCTTTTCTCTTTCTTTCTATTCTGAATGATAGCCTTGGCAGATAAACTATTCTTGGCTGCAGATTTTTCCCATGCAGCACATTGAATATATCATGCCACTCGCTCCTGGCCTGCCATGTTTCTATGGGGAAATATGCAACTAGCCTTATTGGTCTTCCGTTGTAATTTAAGGCCTTCTTTTGTTTTGCTGTTTTTAGTATTTTTTTATCACTATATTTTGCAAATGTAATTACATTATGTCTTGATGCTGACCTGCTTTTGTTGATTTTGATGGGAGTTCTCTGTGCCTCCCGGATTTGGTTGTCTGTTTCCTTCCCCAGATTAGGTAAGTTTTCAGCTGTAATTTCCTTAAGTATACTTTATGCGCCCCCCCCCTTTTTTTTTTATTTGCTGGGACTCCTATTATATAAATGTTATTATGTTTGATGGAGTCACTGAATTCCCTAAGAATACTTTCCTGAAATAAAATTTTTGTTTACCTCCATTTTTCAGTTTTGTTATTTTCCATAATTCTATCTTCTATACTGCTTATTCATTCCTCTGCTTCTTTCACCCTTGTGTTCATTACATTCAGTCTGTTTTGAATCACCATTAGTGCAGTTTTTGTTTCTGATTGATTGATTTTTAACTCTTTTATCTCTGTGGTAAGGGCCTCCCTGAAGTCTTCCATTCTTTTCTCAAGCCCAGCGAGGATTGTTATGACTTTGCTTTAAAATATCCATCAGGCATATTACTTATATCTGTTTCAATTAGGCCTCTTGTCATCATCTTTTCTGGTTGTTTCACTTGGGACAAATTCCTCCATCTTTGCATCCCATCTAAGTATCTTCCTTCTTTTGTGTTTTAGAAAAGCTTGCTAAGTTTCCTACTCTTGAGAGTAATGGCTTTATTAAAACGAGGTAATATAGTGTCCAGGGCCAGGCTCTTCAAGGAGTGTCTCTGGTGTCTTGTGCATGCGCTCTGCTACTGTCTTTTGGCTGCCTTATACCTCAGGCCAGTCATCTGCAGAGGCTCTTCTTGCCTAGTGGGCAGTGCCTGGACCTTGAATAGAGTGTGGTGAGTTTTAAGTAGATGTGGCATGGTCTGCTTGTTAAATGAGACCTGATGCTACTTCTACTAGAACTGAAGCCTTGCAGAACTCTCTGTTCAGGGGACGTGGTGTGGGCGGGGGTATCTGTTGGTCTTCTGGGGTACAGGCCTGCTGTGCTGAGACTGAGGAACACTTGCCCCAGAAGGGCAGGACCCCAGAGCACAGGGCAGTGGGACTGGGTGTAAGCAGGTTAGGCAGCCAGTGTCAGCACTGTGCTGTTTATCGCACGTGGCTCTGTTCCCTATGCTGAGGGGTGGGGGAAGAAAATGACATATGTAGGCTCTTTTGTCCCTGGAGATGCATTTCTGTGAACACGACCTCTCACAGATATGCTCCAAGAAGAGAGAACAATGTCTCCCCTGTGCGTCTTAGGCGCTCCTCAGATCACACACTCTGCCCCTGGGTTGCTTTCCTGCCTTCTCTCCAGGAGTAGGGCAGTGCGCTCAGGGTTCTATCCCAACCAAGTCCACCTACCTTTAAAACTCCAGTCTTTGTACCCCACTGGTTGCAAAAACTCATGAAAATCAGCCCCACTCATTTTGTAGCCAGTGGCTTTGGGGAAGTGTTTTCCTTGTGAATTTCTCTGTGTGTTCCTCTCTGTCTCACCTTTCTCCATGAGCAGGGGTCCCTCCCCTCCACAGCACCCACAATCCATTTCTCCCCCAGACCACACTTCTGTGTTTCCTACTTTCCTCAGTGTGGCCTCTTCTCTTTCCCTCTAGTCGTGGAGTTTATTCTGTCATTTCTCAGGTGGACTTTGTGGGTATTCAGGATGATTTTATTGTTATCTAGTTGTGTTTGAGGGGCAAGAGGAGCCTAGGGTCCTCCTACTATGTCACCATCTTAGCTCCTCCTTCTCCATTTGTACATTTTAGACAGACACTTGGGCCATATCCAAAGGTCTGGTTTTCTAGTCCAGCCAATGATAACAACAGTTCCTTATTCAAGGTTGACCCTTTCAGGGATAAGAACTTTGCGAATTTCTTGCTTCACAGATACACAAAATATAAATCAAGGCCACGCATGTCTTTGCAAATAATATAGCCACAATGCAAGATCTCACAAAACAATCACTCTCCTTCAAAAGTACTGGAATTGTGGATAACAATGAACAAGACATGTCTTTCACTTCTCAATATACACAATTCTGAACTCTGTGTTTGTGTGTTGAAAGAGTACTTTTACTCCATTTATCCTAGAAATTAATTTTCCTTTTTCTCTTTTTAGCTTTTGTGAGGGATAACCGACATATGACATTGTGTAAGTTTAAAGAGTACAATACAGCAAATTTATATATGTATATATTGTAAAATGATACCAAATAATATTCATTAACAGATCCATCACCTGACATAGCTTTGTTTTGTGTATTTGGTGAGAACTTTTAAAAACTACTTTCTTAGCAACATTTGAATATACAATATAGTATGGTTAACTATGGTCACCATGCTCACATTATACCCCCAGAACGCATTCATCTTATAACTGGAAATTTGTACCCTTTGACCACTTTCACCCATTTTTGCCAACGCCCGCCTTTGGCAAAAACCAATCTGTTTTCCGTTTCTATGAGTTTGTTAGCGTTTAGATTTCACATATAAGTGAGATCACGCAGTATTTGCCTTTTCTGTCTAATTTCATTTAGCATAATTGCTCCAAGGTCCATCTTAATCTCCTTCTCAAATTGTCACATGGCCAAACCCTTAGTTTTCTCTCTCTCTCTCTTTTTTTTTTTTTTGAAATATGGATAGGCTGAGAATGTTCTAAATCCTTAAGTTCTCCTTCCTTCTTGCTTAAAAATTCCATCTTTAAGTCATTTCTCTTTTCTCATGTTTTACTATAAGCAGCCAGGAAGAGTGTATAATTAGATGAATTTTGGCAGTTGTACACCAGTATCACGATTAAGGTACAGAACATTTCCACAATGCCAAAAGCATCATCATGCCCCTTCACAATCCATCTTTACCCCTGACCCTGGCTTCAAGAAATACAGATGTAATTTTTCACTATTGATTAATTTTCATTACCAGGAAGTTTATAAAGGTAATCATAAAATATGTTCTCATTTTGTCTGGCTCCATTCATATGATTATTTTGTAATTTATTCCTTTTCTTATATGAATACATATTTTATTTCTTTTTATTCCTGAATAGTGTTTCATTGTGTGCATACACTAAAATATTTAGTTTCGTCAATCCAAATATATATGTATAATTATTTAATTGTCGTTTTAATTTGCCTTTTTCTGATGATGTTGCTGTTGGAAACTTTTAGTAGATTTGTGTGTGTGTGTGTGTGTGTGTGTGTGTGTGTGTGTGAAGTGTATTTTCAAATATTTAAACTTTTATTTTTTGGAGTGCTATTCTCCAAGTAATTAAGATGTAAGTGACTCTTATACCTTATACTCTTGTACACATAATTTGTTAGATACACACATTATAAATATTTTACCCCAGTATAAGTCTTACTCCAATTTTTCCTCATTCCCTTCTCCTTTGACTTCAGCTGTCCTTCCAAAAACTGGCCCTGAAGACCAAAAGTGACTTCCAAGCCCATGATCGGGAGCATGGCTGGAAACAAACTGAGACATCAGTTGCACTTAAGTCGAAGGTTCCACAGAGATGGTGGTTTCCATAGACATCCACATGCACTGTTACTTTGCAGTCCCAGTTTGGCAAACGGATCTACTTGCCTCCAGAATTTCTCTCAAAGCTACAATCTGTCTAATAATAATAGAAAGCTTAGTGGATCTTGAACTTCCAAATCTCTGCGTTTCATGCCTTTATTTGTACAGTTTTCTCCACATTTTTGTAATGTGTATTTCCTATAGAAACTTGATTTTTGTAAAACTGATATGGTTCTGATTTGCTTTGTAAACCAAGATATATATTTTTATTATAGAAGTGGGGCTCATAGATTTTATATTCACTATGGGATTCTGGAATTGTAATACTGACCTGAGTAAATCAAAGAGATGCAACCAAAAAGCCAATAGATAAATTAAAACGGGATACAAAAAAAAAAAAAAAAAAAGAAGAAGAAGAAAAAGAAAGAAAAATCAAGTACTCCAAAAGATTTCAGGTAGAAAAAACAGAGAAACAAAATTGGAAAAATATTAATGAAAGGGGAGACCCAAAATTCAAGCACATCTCAAAGTATATTAAATGTAAATGATTTAAACATATCAAACAAATCAAAAGTAAAGACTTTCAGTTCAGATTTTTTTAAATTTTTTTTAACACTTATTTTTTTTTTGAGACAGAGAGAGACAGAGCACGAACAGGGGAGGGGCAGAGAGAGAGGGAGACACAGAATCTGAAACAGGCTCCAGGCTCTAAGCTGTCAGCACAGAGCCCGACGCAGGGCTCGAACTCACGGACCGTGAGATCATGACCTGAGCCAAAGTCGGCCGCTTAACCGACTAAGCCACCCAGGTGCCCCTTCAGTTCAGATTTTTAAAAAGTTCCAAGTACATTCTCTTTAAAAGAAACTCATTTTAAGTCCAATGACCAAAAAAATAAAATCTGAGAGTAAAATGATCAGGGAAATACCATACAAATAAGAGATAGAGGTACAGACTTCAAAACAAACCATATTATCAGAATAAAGGTAAGTATTACATAATGATAAATGAATAAATTCTCCAAGAAGACATAACTCTAAATGTGCATAAGCCTAACAATGACATTTCAAATTACATGCAAAAATTATATAGCTCAAAAAGCAGAAATAGATGAATCCAGAATTAGAGTTGTGGACTGGAAGAGCCTCTGACACTAATATATAGAATCAATAGGATATCAGTGAAAACATGGAATTCTTGAAAAGTATTGTCAACTAAACAAATTTGTCAACTGACAAAAATTTTGTCAACTGACAAAATTATAGAATAGTCCTCTTAAAACTGCAATTATTTGCAACTACACCTAGATTATACTCCAAGATAGAATATCTTCTGTACAACAAAACAAACATTAATTTTTAAAAACTTAAATATTTCCCAGTATATTCTAAGAGCATAGTGAAATATCTTATCTTATCTTATCTTATCTTATCTTATCTTATCTTATCATCTTATATTGGAATTTAAAAAGCTATCCATAACAGGTAAGTATTTGAAAACTCTCCAATTATTGGGAAATTAAACAGCACATTTTTAAGCAACACGTGAATTAAAGAGGAAATCACAAGAGAAGTTAAAAAATGGTTTGCGTTGAATGAAAATGAGAGTATAGCATAACTAATCTTGTGAGACACAGATAAAGCTTGCTCAGAAGGATATGTATAGCCTTCATTTTAACATTACAATTTTGTTTAAATACCAAAGCAATGATCCACCTTAAAGTTTAGGGGGAAAATTACATGAAAATCAAGCAGATGAAAGAAAAAAAAGCACAAAAATAGAAATCAAAGGAACACAATAAGAAAAAAAAACAATAGGAAAATCTACACAAACAAAAGATGGGTCTTCAAAAATATCATAATTATTGGCAAGATTTTTGAAATAATTATTTTTTTCTTTTTTTTAATGTTTATTTATTTATTTATTTATTTATGTATTTATTTATTTTAATATATGAAACTTATTGTCAAATTGGTTCCCATACAACACCCAGTGCTCATCCCAAAAGGTGCCCTCCTCAATACCCATCACCCACCCTACCCTCCCTCCCACCCCCCATCAACCCTCAGTTTGTTCTCAGTTTTTTAACAGTCTCTTATGCTTTGGCTCTCTCCCACTCTAACTTCTTTTTTTTTTTCCTTCCCCTCCCCCATGGGTTTCTGTTACCTTTCTCAGGATCCACATAAGAGTGAAACCATATGGTATCTGTCTTTCTCTGTATGGCTTATTTCACTTAGCATCACACTCTCCAGTTCCATCCATCCTTTTGTTGCTACAAAAGGCCATATTTCATTTTTTCTCATTGCCACGTAGTATTCCATTGTGTATATAAACCACAATTTCTTTATCCATTCATCAGTTGATGGACATTTAGGCTCTTTCCATAATTTGGCTATTGTTGAGAGTGCTGCTATAAACATTGGGGTACAAGTGCCCCATGCATCAGTACTCCTGTATCCCTTGGATAAATTCCTAGCAGCGCTATTGCTGGGTCATAAGGTAGGTCTATTTTTAATTTTCTGAGGAACCTCCACACTGCTTTCCAGAGCGGCGGCACCAATTTGCATTCCCACCAACAGTGCAAGAGGGTTCCCGTTTCTCCACATACTCTCCAGCATCTATAGTCTCCTGATTTGTTCATTTTGGCCACCCTGACTGGCGTGAGGTGATATCTGAGTGTGGTTTTGATTTGTATTTCCCTGATAAGGAGCGACGTTGAACATCTTTTCATGTGCCTGTTGGCCATCCGGATGTCTTCTTTAGAGAAGTGTCTATTCATGTTTTCCGCCCATTTCTTCACTGGGTTATTTGTTTTTCGGGTGTGGAGTTTGGTGAGCTCTTTATACATTTTGGATACTAGCCCTTTGTCCGATATGTCATTTGCAAATATCTTTTCCCATTCCGTTGGTTGCCTTTTAGTTTTGTTGGTTGTTTCCTTTGCTGTGCAGAAGCTTTTTATCTTCATAAGGTCCCAGTAATTCCCTTTTGCTTTTAATTCCCTTGCCTTTGGGGATGTGTCGAGTAAGAGATTGGTACAGCTGAGGTCAGAGAGGTCTTTTCCTGCTTTCTCCTCTAAGGTTTTGATGGTTTCCTGTCTCACATTCAGGTCCTTTATCCATTTTGAGTTTATTTTTGTGAATGGTGTGAGAAAGTGGTCTAGTTTCAACCTTCTGCATGTTGCTGTCCAGTTCTCCCAGCACCATTTGTTAAAGAGACTGTCTTTTTTCCATTGGATGTTCTTTCCTGCTTTGTCAAAGATGAGTCGGCCATACGTTTGTGGGTCTAGTTCTGGGGTTTCTATTCTATTCCATTGGTCTATGTGTCTGTTTTTGTGCCAATACCATGCTGTCTTGATGATTACTGCTTTGTAGTAGAGGCTAAAGTCTGGGATTGTGATGCCTCCTGCTTTGGTCTTCTTCTTCAAAATTACTTTGGCTATTCGGGGCCTTTTGTGGTTCCATATGAATTTTAGGATTGCTTGTTCTAGTCTCGAGAAGAATGCTGGTGCAATTTTGACTGGGATTGCATTGAATGTGTAGATAGCTTTGGGTAGTATTGACATTTTGACAATATTTATTCTTCCAATCCATGAGCAGGGAATGTCTTTCCATTTCTTTATATCTTCTTCAATTACCTTCATAAGCTTTCTATAGTTTTCAGCATACGGATCTTTTACATCTTTGGTTAGATTTATTCCTAGGTATTTTATGGTTCTTGGTGCAATTGTGAATGGGATCAGTTTCTTTATTTGTCTTTCTGTTGCTTCATTGTTCGTGTATAAGAATGCAACGGATTTCTGTACATTGATTTTGTATCCTGCAAATTTGCTGAATTCATGTATCAGTTCTAGCAGACTTTTGGTGGTGTCTATCGGATTTTCCATGTATAATATAATGTCATCTGCAAAAAGCGAAAGCTTGACTTCATCTTTGCCAATTTTGATGCCTTTGATTTCCTTTTGTTGTCTGATTGCTGATGCTAGAACTTCCAGCACTTTGTTAGACAACAGCGGTGAGAGTGGGCATCCCTGTCGTGTTCCTGATCTCAGGGAAAAAGCTCTCAGTTTTTCCCCGTTGAGGATGATGTTAGCTGTGGGCTTTTCATAAATGGCTTTTATGATCTTTAAGTATGTTCCTTCTATCCCGACTTTCTCGAGGGTTTTTATTAAGAAAGGGTGCTGGATTTTGTCAAAGGCCTTTTCTGCATCGATTGACAGGATCATATGTTTCTTCTCTTGTTTTTTTTTTTGTTAATGTGATGTATCACGTTGATTGATTTGCGAATGTTGAACCAGCCCTGCATCCCAGGAATGAATCCCACTTGATCATGGTGAATAATTCTTTTTATATGCCGTTGAATTCGATTTGCTAGTATCTCATTGAGAATTTTTGCATCCATATTCATCAGGGATATTGGCCTGTAGTTCTCTTTTTTTACTGGGTCTCTGTCTGGTTTAGGAATCAAAGGAATACTGGCTTCACAGAATGAATCTGGAAGTTTTCCTTCCCTTTCTATTTCTTGGAATAGCTTGAGAAGGATAGGTATTATCTCTGCTTTAAACGTCTGGTAGAACTCCCCTGGGAAGCCATCTGGTCCTGGACTCTTATTTGTTGGGAGATTTTTGAAAACAGATTCAATTTCTTCGCTGGTTATGGGTCTGTTCAAGCTTTCTATTTCCTCCTGATTGAGTTTTGGAAGAGTGTGGGTGTTTAGGAATTTGTCCATTTCTTCCAGGTTGTCCAATTTGTTGGCAAATAATTTTTCATAGTATTCCCTGATAATTGTTTGTATCTCTGAGGGATTGGCTGTAATAATTCCATTTTCATTCATGATTTTATCTATTTGGGTCATCTCCCTTTTCTTTTTGAGAAACCTGGCTAGAGGTTTGTCAATTTTGTTTATTTTTTCAAAAAGCCAACTCTTGGTTTCGTTGATCTGCTCTACAGTTTTTTTAGATTCTATATTGTTTATTTCTGCTCTGATCTTTATTATTTCTCTTCTTCTGCTGCGTTTGGGGTGTCTTTGCTGTTCTGCTTCTATTTCCTTTAGGTGTGCTGTTAGATTTTGTATTTGGGATTTTTCTTGTTTCTTGAGATAGGCCTGGATTGCAATGTATTTTCCTCTCACGACTGCCTTCGCTGAGTCCCAAAGCGTTTGGATTGTTGTATTTTCATTTTCATTTGTTTCCGTATATTTTTAAATTTCTTCTCTAATTGCCTGGTTGACCCACTCATTCGTTAGTAGGGTGTTCTTTAACCTCCATGCTTTTGGAGGTTTTCCAGACTTTTTCCTGTGGTTGATTTCAAGCTTCATAGCATTGTGGTCTGAAAGTATGCATGGTATAATTTCAATTCTTGTGAACTTATGAAGGGCTGTTTTGTGACCCAGTATATGATCTATCTTGGAGAATGTTCCATGTGCACTCGAGAACAAAGTATATTCTGTTGTTTTGGGAGGCAGAGTTCTAAATATATCTGTCAAGTCCATCTGATCCAATGTATCATTCAGGGCCCTTGTTTCTTTATTGACCGTTTGTCTAGATGATCTATCCATTTCTGTAAGTGGGGTGTTAAAGCCCCCTGCAATTACCACATTCTTATCAATAAGGTTGCTTATGTTTATGAGTAATTGTTTTATATATTTGGGGGCTCCGGTATTCGGCGCATAGACATTTATAATTGTTAGCTCTTCCTGATGGATAGACCCTGTAATTATTATGTAATGCCATTCTTCATCTCTTGTTACAGCCTTTAATTTAAAGTCTAGTTTGTGTGATATAAGTATGGCTACTCCAGCTTTCTTTTGGCTTCCAGTAGCATGATAAATAGTTCTCCATCCCCTGACTCTCAATCTAAAGGTGTCCTCAGATCTAAAATGAGTCTCCTGTAGACAGCAAATAGATGGGTCTTGTTTTTTTATCTATTCTGATACCCTATGTCTTTTGGTTGGCACATTTAATCCATTTACTTTCAGTGTTATTATAGAAAGATACGGGTTTAGAGTCATTGTGATGTCTGTATGTTTTATGCTTGTAGCGATGTCTCTGGTACTTTGTCTCCCAGGATCCCCCTTAGGATCTCTTGTAGGGCTGGTTTAGTGGTGACAAATTCCTTCAGTTTTTGTTTCTTTGGGAAGACCTTTATCTCTCCTTCTATTCTAAATGACAGACTTGCTGGATAAAGGATTCTCGGCTGCATATTTTTTCTGTTTAGCACACTGAAGATATCGTGCCAAGCCTTTCTGGCCTGCCAAGTTTCAAAAGAGAGATCAGTCACGAGTCTTATAGGTCTCCCTTTATATGTGAGGGCACGTTTATCCCTTGCTGCTTTCAGAATTTTCTCTTTATCCTTGTATTTTGCCAGTTTCACTATGATATGTCGTGCAGAAGATCGATTCAAGTTACGTCTGAAGGGAGTTCTCTGTGCCTCTTGGATTTCAATGCCTTTTTCCTTCCCCAGTTCAGGGAAGTTCTCAGCTATAACTTCTTCAAGTACCCCTTTCGCACCTTTCCCTCTCTCTTCCTCCTCTGGGATACCAATTATGCGTATATTAATTCTTTTTTAATGTATCACATAGTTCTCTAATTTTCCCCTCATACTCCTGGATTTTTTTTATCTCTCCTTCTCTCAGCTTCCTCTTTTTCCATAACTTTATCTTCTAGTTCACCTATTCTCTCCTCTGTCTCTTCAATCCGAGCCGTGGTGGTTTCCATTTTGTTTTGCATTTCATTTAAAGCGCTTTTCAGCTCCTCGTGACTGTTCCTTATTCCCTTGATCTCTGTAGCAAGAGATTCTCTGCTGTCCTCTATA
Organism: Panthera pardus; assembly: GCF_024362965.1. NCBI lineage: Eukaryota > Metazoa > Chordata > Mammalia > Carnivora > Felidae > Panthera > Panthera pardus. The sequence goes on along the minus strand of NW_026526839.1, from coordinate 33,570 downwards.
CTGTTTTCAAGCCCAGTGATTAATTTTATCACTATTATTCTAAATTCACTTTCTGTTATAGTATTTAAATCCTTTTTGATCAGTTCACTAGCTGTTGTTATTTGCTGGAGATTCTTCTGAGGGGAATTCTTCGTTTGGTCATTTTGGATAGTCCCTGGAGTGGTGAGGACCTGCAGGACACTTCCCCTGTGCTGTGGTATATAACTGGAGTTGGTGGGCGTGGCCGCAGTCCGACCTGATGTCTGCCCCCAGCCCACCGCTGGGGCCACAGTCAGACTGGTGTGTGCCTTCTCTTCCCCTCTCCTAGGGGCGGGATTCACTGTGGGCTGGCGTGGCCCATCTGGGCTACTTGCACACTGCCAGGCTTGTGGTGCTGGGGATCTGGCGTATTAGCTGGGGTGGGTAGGCAAGGTGCAAGGGGGGGGGCAGGAGGGGCAGGCTTAGCTACTTCTCCTTAGGTGATTCACTTCAGGAGGGGCCCTGTGGCAGCGGGAGGGTGTCAGATCCGCTGCCGGAGGTTTGGCTCCACAGAAGCACAGAGTTGGGTGTTTGCGTGGAGCGAGCAAGTTCCCTGGCAGGAACTGGTTCCCTTTGGGATTTTGGCTGGGGGATGGGCGAGGGAGATGGCTCTGGCGAGCGCCTTTGTTCCCCACCAAACTGAGCTCTGTCATCCGGGGGCTCAGCAGCTCTCCCTCCCTTTGTCCTCCAGCCTTCCCGCTTTCTGAGCAGAGCTGTTAACTTATGACCTCCCAGACGCTAAGTCGCGCTTGCTGTGGGAACACAGTCCGTCAGGCCCCTCCGCTTTTGCAAGCCAGACTCGGGGGTTCTGCTTGGCCGGCTCGCCGCCCCTCCACCCCGGCTCCCTCCCGCCAGTCCGTGGAGCGCGCACCGCCTCGCCGCCCTTCCTACCCTCTTCCGTGGGCCTCTCGTCTGAGCTTGGCTCCGGAGACTCCTTTCTGCTAATCCTCTGGCGTTTTTCTGGGTTAGTTAGGCAGGTGTAGGTGGAATCTAAGTGATCAGCAGGACGCGCGGTGAGCCCAGCGTCCTCCTACGCCACCATCTTCCCTCTCTCCTCTGAAATAGTTATTGAGAAAAATTATTAAGAAGCCAATGAAAGATTATTAACAAATTCATGCCCATAAATTTGAGAAGTTCGATGAAAGTTACAAAATCTTAAAGATAACATCTAGCAAAACTCTCTCAAAAAGACACAAGATATTGTCTAATATTTATTTTAAAATTTACTTTAGGGGCGCCTGGGTGGCTTGGTCGGTTGGGCGGCCGACTTCGGCTCAGGTCATGATCTCGCGGTCTGTGAGTTCGAGCCCCGCGTCGGGCTCTGGGCTGACGGCTCAGAGCCTGGAGCCTGTTTCGGATTCTGTGTCTCCCTCTCCCTCTGCCCCTCCCCTGTTCATGCTCTGTCTCTCTCTGTCTCAAAAATAAATAAACGTTAAAAAAATTTTTTTTAAAGAAAAAAAAATTACTTTATAATTAAAAACCTGAAGGAAAAATCCCGACCCAGTTGGCTTCACAGGTATAGTCTACCAATCACATAAGGAAGAAACAATACCAATTCTACCTAAACCCTTCTAAAGAGTGAAAGGAAAACGTTCAAACTCATTTTATGAGACTAGCATTATCCTAATATCAAAACAAGACAAGCACTTTGCAAGTGTTTCAAACTAAAAATCAATATCCTTCAACATAGATGCAAAAATCATCACCAAACTATCACCGTGTTGATTTCAGCAATCTACAAAATTGATAGAACACCATGACAAAGTGGGGATTATTTCAGGAATTTAAAGCTAGTTCAAGGGTAATTTGAAAACCAACCAATGTAATTCGCGGTATGAACATACGACAGAAGATAAAACATACAATAATCCGAATAGATCCAGAAAAGTCATAATGGTATGCAACACTTTATTATTAAAAGAACTCTTGAAAATCAGGAATATAAGGAAATTGCCTTAGCCGTATAAGGGACTTTTACGGACAACTTATGGCTAATATCACCCTTAAAGGAAAGGGAATGAATGGTTTCAATCTAAGATTGCAATCAAGGCAAGGATGCCTGTACTCACCAGTCTGTACGCATCAGTACTATGCATCATCATAGTGAGACGCTAGTCAGTGCAGTAAGTTTAGAATAATAAACAAATCAAGGCATATATAGGAAAGGATAACTGAAATTATCTCATTTTGCAGAAGACATTATTGAAAACCCCAAGGTATCTATGGGAAAAAAAATCTTACTAGAAACAATAAGTGAATTGAGCAAGGTTGAAAAATTCAAGGCCAGTACACAAAAATCTATTGTATTTCTGTTCCATTCTATTGATCTAAGTGTCTATTTTTGTGGCATTTCCATACTGTCTTGATAACTACAGATTTGTAATAAAATTTGAAGTCTGGAATTGCAAAGCTTCCAGTTTTGTTTTTCCTTTTCAAGGTTGCTTTAGCTATTTGGGGTCTTTTGTGGTTCCATACAAAATTTAGGATTGTTTGTTACTAGCTCTGTGAAAATTGCTAGTGGTATTTTGATAGGGATTGCATTAAAGGTATAGATTGCTTTGGATAGTATAGACATTTGAACAATATTTGTTCTTCCAATCCATGAGCACGGGATGTTTTTCCATTTCTTTGTGTCATCTTCTATTTCTTTCCTCAGTGTTCTATAGTTTTCAGAGTATAAAACTTTTACCTTCTTGGTTAAGTTTAATTCCTAGGTACCTTACGATTTTTGGTGCAATTGTAAATGGGATCGATTTCTTGATTTCTCTTTCTGCTGCTTCATTATTAGTGTATAGAAATGCCAGAGATTTCTGTACTTTGATTTTGTTTCCTACCAATTTCCTGAATTTGTGAAGCACTTCTAGCCAGTTTTTGGTGGACTCTTTGAGGGTTTTTTGTATATAAAGTATCATGTCAACTAAGAAAAGGTGAAAGTTTGACTTCTTCCTTGCTGATTTGGGTGCCATTTATTTCTTTTTTGTTGTATGATTGCTGAGGCTAGGACTTCCAGTACTATGTTAAACAACAGTAGTGAGAGTGGACATCACTATCTTGTTCCTGACTGTAGAAGTAAAGATTTTGGGTTTGTTTGTTTGTTTGTTTGTTTGTTTTTTCGCATTGAGGATGGTATCAGCTGTGGGTTTTTCATATGTGGCCTTTACGGTATTGAGGTATGTTACCTCTCTCCCTACTTTGTTGAGGGTTTTATCAAGAATGGATGTTATACATTGCCAAATCCTTTTTCTGATATATTGAGAGGGCTATATGGTTCTTATTTTTTCTCTTATTAATGTGGTATATCTCGTTGGTTCATTTGCGATTATTGAACCACCCTTGCTGCTGAGGAATAAATACTACTGACCGTGGTGAATGATTGTTTTAATGTACTGATGGTTTTCATTTGCTAGTATTTTGTTGAGAATTTTTCCATCCAAGTTCTTCAGGGATATTGGCCTGTAATTCTTTTTTTACAGAGTCATGCCTGGTTTTGGAATCAGGGTAATCTTGGCCTCATGGAATACATTTGGAAGTTTTCCTTCCTTTTCTATTTTTTGGAATGCTTTGAGCAGAATAGTTATTAGCTCTTCTTTAAATGTCTGGTAGAATTTGCCTGTGAAACCATCTGGTCCTTGACTTTTGATTTTTGGGTGTTTTTATTTACTGATTCAATTTCTTTGCTGATTGCAGCCTGTTCAAGTTTTCTCTTTCTTCCTGTTTGTATGTTTCTAGGAATTTATCCAGTTATTCCAGGTTGTCCAGGTCATTGACATATTTTATATATATAAAATATATATTATATATTATTATCTTATATTTGTTTGTATTCCTGTGGTGTTGGTTGTTATTTCTCCACTCTTATTTGTGAATTTATTTATTCAGGTCCTTAATTTTTTTTCTTTTTGACATGTCTGGCTAGAGTTTATCAATTATATTAATTTTTCCACAGAACCAGTTCCTGATTTCTTTAATTTGTTCTATTTTTTTTTTTTTTTTTAAGATTCTATGTCATTCATTTCTGTTTTAAACTTTAAGGGGCTCCTGAGTGGCTCAGTTGGTTGAGCGTCCGACTTCAGCTCAGGTCATGATCTCAGGGTTCGTGAGTTCGAGCCCTGCGTCGGGTTCTGGGCTGACAACTCGTAGCCTGGAGCCCACTTTGGATTCTGTGTCCCCCTCTGTCTGCCCCTCAGCTGCTTGCACTCTGTCTCTCTCATTGTCTCAAAAATAAATAAACATTAAAATTTTTTTCTTCAGCTTTATTATTTCCTTCCTTCTACTGGCTCTGGGCTTCGTTTGTTGTGTGCATGTGTGTTTTCTAGTTAATTTAGGTGTAAGGTTAGGTAGTTTATTTGAGATTTTTCTTGCTTCTTGAGGTAGGCCTGTCTTGTTATATATTTCCCTCTTAGGACCTATTTTGTTGTGTCCCAATGGTTTTGAAGAGTTGTGTTTTCACTTTCATTTGCTTCCATGTATTTTTTTATTTCTTCTTTGATTTCCTGGTTTACCTATTCATTGTTTAGTAGCATGTTGTTTAACGTCCATGTATTTGTGATCTTTCCACATTTCTTCTTGTGGTTGACTTTAGCTTTCATAGTGTTATGGTCAGAAAAAGTGTATGATATAATTTGAACCATTTTGTTTTTGTTGAGGCCCCATTTGTGACCTAACATGTGATATATTCTAGAGAAGGTCCCATGTGTACTTGAAAATAATGTGTATTCTGCTATTTTAGTATGGAATGTTACGAATATATCTGTTAACTCCATGTGGTCCAGTATGTCATTCAAAGCCACTGTTTCCTTTATGATTTTCTGTTTAGACGATCTGTCCGTTGATATGAGTGGGGTGTTAAAGTCCTCTACTATTATTTTATTATTGTCAATTTTGTTCCTTTATGTTTGTTTTACTTGTTTTATATATTATGGTGCTCTCATATTGGGTGCATATATATTTATCATTTTTAGATACTCTTATTGGATTGTCCCCTTTATGATTATATACTGTCACTCTTTATCTTTTATTGCAGTCTTTGTTTTAAAGTCTAGTTTGTCCGATATAAGTATTGCTACTCCAGCTTTCTTTTGACATCCATTTGCTTGATAAATATTTTTCCATCCCCTCACTTTCAATCTGCTGGTGTCTTCAGGTCTATAATGCATTTCTTATAGGCACCATATAGATGGTTCTTGCTTTTTTTTTTTTTTATCTATCTGACACACTATGTGTTTTGATTGGAGTGTTTAGTCCATTTACATTCAATGCAATTATTGATAGATATGTATTTAGTGCCATTTTATTTTATTTTGTTTTGTTTTTGCTGTTTCTGGAGATTTTCTCTGATCACTTCTTGTCTTTGTAACTTTTAGTCTCTCCTTTCCACTCAAGGATTCCCCTTAGTATTTATTGCAGGGCTGGTTTAGTGGTCCCAAACTCCTTTAGTTTTTCTTTGTCTGGGCAACTCTTTATCTCTCCTTGTATTCTGAATGACAACCTTGCTGGTTAAAGTATTCTTGGCTGTGGATTTTTCCCATTTAGCACTTATTAAAAATTTTTAACGTTTATTTATTATTGAGAAACAGAGAGAGACAGAGCATGAGCATGGAAGGGGTAGAGAGAAGGGGAGACAGAATCTGAAGTAGGCTCCAGGCTCTGAGCTGTCAGCGCAGAGCCCAACATGGGGTTCAGACTCACAAACTGCGAGATCATGACATGAGCCAAAGTTGGACGCTCAACCGCCTGAACCCCCCAGGCATGCTGACCCATTTAGCACTTTGATTGTATCATGCCAGTCCCTTCTGGCTTGCCAAGTTTCTGTTGAGAAATCTCCAGCTAGCAGTATGGGTCTTTCCTTGTACCTTAAGGACTTCATTTTTCTTGGTGCTTTTAAGATTTCTTTTTCTTTATCACTATGTTTTGCAAATGTAACTGCAATATGTCTCGGTGTTGGCCTGCTTTTGTTGATTTGAGTGGGAGTTCCCTGTGCCCCCTGGATCTGGATGTCTGTGTTCTTACCCAGATTAGGGAAGTTTTCAGCTATTATTTCTTCAAAAAAAATTTTTTTCTGCCCCATTTTCTCTCTCTTCTTCTGGGACTCCTATATTACAAATGTCATTATGTTTGATGGTTTCACTGAGTTCCCTATGTCTGTTCTTGGGCTGCATGTTTCTTCTTTGTCTCTTTTGTTCTGCTTTATTATTTTTCATTATTTTCACTTGTATGTCACTAATTCATTTCTCTACTTCTTCCTGCCTGCTGTTCATTGCATCAAACCTCTTTCCAATCTCATTTATTGCATTTTCATCTCTGGTTAATTTTTTTTAACTCTTTTATCTCTGTGATAAGGTTCTCCCTGATGTGTTCTATTCTTTCCTCAAGCCCCATGCATATTCTTATGATTGTTGTTTTAAATTCTCCATCAGGCATGTTATTCATATCTGTTTTGCTTGAATCTCTGGCTGTGGCCTTACCTTGTTCTTTCATTTGGGATAAATTCCTCTGGTTTGGCCTTTTGTCTAAATCTATGCCTTCTCCTCTATGTTACAGAAGCCTGTTGTGCTTCCTGCTCCTGATAGTAATGGCTTTATGAAGAAGAGGTCATGTAGTGTTCAGAGTCTGATGCTTCAGTGAATGTTTCTTGTGTGTTCACTTGTATTTTGCTGTGGTATTTTGGCTGCTCTATCCTTCAGTCCTATCATATGCAGCAACTTTTTCCTTGCCTGCTGTGGAAAGCGTTTGGTCCTTTGCCTTAATAGAGTGAGTTTAACTAAGCGTGCTCCAGTCTGCTTGTGAAATAAGACATGATCCTACTTCCACAAGAACTGAGGCCCTGCGGAACTCTCCGGCTGAGAGAAGTGTTGTGGGCATGGGTTTGTGCCAGTCTTATGGGGGAGGCACCCATCATACAGGAGTGAGGCAAGCTTGAGAAAGGCAATCCTCCTGAGTGCAGGGGTGTGTGGCTTGGTGTAAGAAAGGCAGGTATTCATTGTGGGTTCTGTGCTGTTTCCCACAGGTGGCTGTGTTTATGCTGAGGGGTGAGGGGGAGAATGGTGCCATACAACTACTGTTTTCATGGAAGAGAATTGTCTCTGTTAAGTGTGCCTCTCAGGGAGGAAATCATAGAAAAGTGAATAATGCCCCTTTTCTGTGCCTGAGGCATTCTTCAGATTGCTGTTCCCATGCCTTCTGCACTGGGTTGTTTGCCTTCCTTCTCTCCAGGAGTAGGGCAGCACCTTCAAGGCTCTATCCCAGCCAAGCTGACTGGCCTTTAAAACTCTAGTCTTTAAGCCCTGCTGGTTGCAACAACTCACGAAATTCAGTCTCTCATTTTCCCAGCCAATGGCTTTGGGGAAGTGTTCTTGTGCATTCTCCTCTGTGTTCCTCTTTCCCTCCCCTTTCTCTGTGACCACAGTTCCCTCCCCTCTGCAATGCCTGTGATCCATTGCTCCTCCAATCCACATTTCCACACTTCCTACCTTCTTTGATGTGGCTTCTTCTCTTCCTGTTGTGGAGTTTGTTATGTCAGTCTTCAGGTTGATTTGTGAAGTAATTAGGATGACTTGATAGTTATCTAGTTGTGTTCCTGGGGCGAGATGAGCCTAGGGTCCTCATAACGTGATGACATCTTCCCTCCCATGCTTCCAGCTTTGTTAAGGAATAATTGCCAAATAAAATTGCGTATGTTTAAATTATATAACATAATTTGATATATATATGTACATCGTAAAATGATTACCAAAATCAAGTTATTTAATGCATCCATCATCTCACATTGTTAACATTTTTGTTGCTGCTGCTGTTGTTATGGTGAAAACACGATTTATTCCCAGCAAATTTCGAGTACACAAAACTGTATTATTAACTATGGTCACCATGCTGTACATTAGGTACTGAGAATTTATTAATCAATTATAATTGACATTTTCTACCCTTTGGCCTTCATCTCATGTTTCCTCCACCCCTTAGCCCTGGTAACCATTATTCTATTCTCAGTTTCTATGAGTTTTTTGTCTGTTTGTTTGTCTGTTTGCTTGTTTGTTTTTGTTTTTTAATATTCCATATCCGAATGATACCATTTAGTACTTGTTGTTCTCTGTCTGGCTTACTTCACTTAGCAAAATGTCCTTAATGCCCATACATGTGATCACAAATGGCAAGATATCTTTCTTTCTCACGGTTGAGTAATGGTCCACTGTATACATATCATCTTTATCCAATCTTCTGTTGATAGACATGTAAGTTGTTTACATATCCTGGCTATTGTGTTATACGCTGCAATGAACTTGCTGATTTCATTTCCTATAGATATATACCCGGAAGTTGGATTGCTGGATGATATGATAGTTCTACTTTTAACTTTTTGTAGAGCTTCCAAACCGTTTTCCATAGTGGCTATACCAATTTACATTAATACCAGTAGTATATAGGAGTTCTTTTTTCACCACATGTTCACCAGCATTTTTCTCTTGTCTTTTTGATAGTGGACATCCTAAGAGATACGAGGTGATGTCCCATTTTAGTTTTGATTTGCGTTCCCCTGGTGATTGAGGATATTGATCTACAGTGAATATTCACATAGAAGTCTTTGAGTCTCCCAATCTAGAAAATTTATGTACTATGCTCCTCAGTGATTTTTCATCAGCGTTTTGCATTTTGAAACATCAGCTCTTATACAGATTTTGATACATTTATACCAATGTCTGTCTACCTTTTCTTTTCATGAACAATTGTAAATGGTATGAATATGTATATACATTGTTCATTGCTATGATATGGAAATAAGATTGAATTTTTGTGTGGTAGCTTTGTATATTGAAACATCACTAACTTAGTTATTAGTTCTAGCAGTGTTTCTGTGAATTACCTGAGATTTTTTTTAATTTAGACAATCATGTTACCCATAAATAAATATTTACATCTACTTTTCTTATCTGTATGCATATTTTTTACTTTTAAAATTTATTACAAAAGTATAATTGACATATAATGTATTAGTTTCAGGAGTACAAAATGCTGATTTGAAAATTCTATACATTACTCAATGCTCACAAAGGTAAGTGTAGTCACAATATGTCACCATACAACGTTATTACAATATTATTTATTATTCCTATGGTGTACTTTTTTGATCCCAGGATCCTGGGATCATGACCTGAGCTGAAATCAAGAGTTGGACGCTCAACTGACTGAGCCACCCAGGCACCTCTTTCTTTCTTTCTTTCTTTCTTTCTTTCTTTCTTTTTTTTCTTATGGTGTGCTTTCAATGTATTTTATAACTGAAAATTTGTACCCCTTAATCTCCTTCACCTATTTTGTCCATCCTCCCAACCACCTCTCCTTTGCAACCACCAGTTTGTTCTCTGTATTTAGCAGTCTCTTTCTTTGGTTTTTATATTCCACAATTAAGTGAAATCATATGATATTTACCTTTTTCTGCTGAACTTATTTCACCTAGTGTAATATCCTCAAGATCCACCCATGTTGTTGCAAATGGCAAAAGTGTATTTATTTTTATTGCCAAGTAACATTCCAGGGTGTGTGTGTGTGTGTGTGTGTGTGTGTGTGTGTGTGTGTATGTGTGTGTGTGTGTGTGCATGTGTGTGTGACATCCTTATCCATTCATCTATCTGGACATTTAGGTTGCTTTCATATCTTGGCTATTGGAGATAATGCTGTAATAACCACAGGGGTGCCCTTTTCTTTTCAAGTTACTGTTTACATATTTTGGGAGGAAATATCCAAAAGTGGAATTACTGGACCATTAATTTTTGGAGGAACATCCATACATTTTCCACAGTGGTTGCACAAATTTACATTCCCACCAACAGTGTACAATGATTCCCTTTCTTCCACATCCTCAACCAACACTTGATATTTCTTGCATTTTTCATTTTAGCCATTCTGACAGGTGCAAAGTGGAACCTTATTGTGGCTTTAATTTGTATTTTCCTGATAATTAGTGATATTGAGCATCTTTTCATGTGTCTTTGGCCATTTGAATGCCATTATTGGAAAAATACCTATTCAGGGGCTCTGCCCATTTTATGTTTGGATCATTGTTTTTGTGTGTGTGTCCTGAGTTGTAGAAGTTCTTCATATGCTTTCGATATAAACCCTCTATCAAGCATATCATTTGCAAACATCTCCCATTTACTGGGTTGCCCTTTTGTTTTCTTGATGATTTCCTTTGCTGTACATAAGTTTTTTTTTTTTTTATTATTTTGATGTGGATATTATATATCTTTAAATAGATAGATAGATAGATGATAGATAGATGTTCTATATATATCTGTTAGGTTCATCTGGTCTAATTTATCATTTAAATCCACTGTTTCCTTTTTGATTTTCTGATTAGATAATCTATCCATCGGTGTAAGTGGGTGTTAAAGCATCCTACTATTATGTATTAACGCAAATTTCTTCCTTTATGTCTGTTCATACATGCTTTATGCATTAAGTGCTCCTATATTGGGTGGACAGATATTTATAATTGTCATATGCTCTTGTTAGATTGATCTTTTTAACACCATGCAATTCCCTTCTTTGTCTCTTGCTACAGTCGTTTATCATACTACCTTGTCTGATATTAAGTTGACTTTATTTTTTCACTTCCATTTGTGTGAAATATCTTTTCCCATCCCTTCACATTCAGCCTGTATGTCTTTTGGCCTGAAGTACTCTCTCGTTGGTAGCATATAGGTGGGTCCTGTTTTATTTTTAAATCCATTTATTCACCCTATGTCTTTTTATTGGAGCATTTAATCCATTTACATTTAAAATAATTATTGATAAGTATGTATGTATTACCATTTTGTTAATTATTTTCTGGTTGTTTTTGTAGTTCTCTATTTCTTACTTATTCTCTCGTTTTCTTCCCTTTATGTTTGATGTCTTTCTTAAGTCTTATGCTTGGATTTCTTTCTGTGGATTTTTAAAAAAATGTATTATAGGTGTTTGATTTGTGGTTACCATCAGGTTCATTTCTAACGTTCCATGGGTATAGCAATCTATGTAGATATTTTCTTTAAACACATTCTAAAAGCACCAAATTTTACTCTCACCTACAAACTGTATGTATATATGATGTCATATTTCATGTCTTTTTATTTTGTGTCTCTTTTGACTAATTCTTTTCAAAATATTTTTTTTACTAGTTTGTATTTTACCTTCATATTAGTTTAAAAATGATTAAACTGCTCTTTACTATATGTTTGCTTTTATCTGTGAAGGCTTTTCCCACCATAATGTTCTTTCTTCAAGTTACAGCCTATTTTAAAACTTAAAGAGTTACCTATTTTTTTAAAAAAATGTTTTTTTTTATTATTCCCACATCATTTATTCCCAGCTTTCTCAGGTCACCCATGAACAGAAGTTATATTTCAATGGGATGTGTTATTTTTTTAAGATTTTATTCAAATTCCAGTTAGCTAGCATACAGTGTAACATTATTTGCAGGTGTACAATACAGTGATTCAACACTTCTGCAGAACACCTGGCGCTTATCACAAGTACACTACATAATTCCCATCACCTATCTAACCCATTTCCCCACCCTCCTCCCCTCTGGTAACCATCAATTTGTTCTCTAGAGTAAAGAGTCTTATTCTTGATTTGTCTCTCTCTCTCTCTCTCTCTCTCTCTCTCTCACTCTCTCTCTTTTCCTTTTGCTTGTTTGATTTGTTTCTTAAATTCCACACATGAGTGAAATCATGGTATTTGTCTTTCTTTGGCTGACTTATTTCACATAGCATAATACTCTCTAGCTCCATCCATGTCACTGAAAATGGCAAGATCTCATTCTTTTCATTTTTTTGGATAATAAATGAATAATTTTGTTGCTACAAATACAAGAGTTACGGGGATTACTCAAAAATAATATTAAAATGTAAAATGTAACAATATGCATAATATCAATTAATATATAATTCTTACTCTTTCTTATTTTTTTAATTTTATTTTTATTTTTTAAAATGTACGTCCAAATTAGTTACCATATAGTGCAACAATGATTTCAGGAGTAGACTCCTTAGTGCCCCTCACCCATTTAGCCCATCCCCCCTCCCACAACCCCTCCAGTAACCCTCAGTTTGTTCTCCATATTTATGAGTCTCTTATGTTTTGTCCCCCTCCTTGTTTTTATATTTTTGTTTCCCTTCCATTATGTTCATCTGTTTTGTCGCTTAAAGTCCTCATATGAGTAAAGTCATCTGATTTTGATCTTTCTCTGACTGACTAATATCACTTAGCATAATACTCTCCAGTTCCATCCATGTAGTTGCAAATGGCAAGATTTCATTCTTTTTGATTGTCGAGTAATACTCCATTACACACACACACACACACACACACACACACACACATACCACATCTTCGTTATCCATTCATCCATCGATGCACATTTGGGCTCTTTCTATACTTTGGCTATTGTTGATAGTGCTGCTAGAAACATGGGGGTGCATGTGTCCCTTCAAAACAGCACACCTGTATCCCGTGGATAAATGCCTAGTAGTGCAATTGCTGAGTCACAGGGTAGTTCTATTTTTAGTTTTTTGAGGAAACTCCATACTGTTGTCCAGAGTGGCTGCATCAGCTTGCATTCCCACCAACAATGCAAAAGAGATCCTCTTTCTCCCCATCCTCGCCAACATCTGTTGTTGCCTAAGTTGTTAATGTCAGCCACTCTGACAGGTGAAAGGTGATATCTCATTGTGATTTTGATTTGTATTTCCCTGATGATGAGTGGTGTTGAGCATTGTTTCATGTGTCAGTTGGCCATCTGGATGTCTTCTTTGGAGAAGTGTCTTTTGCCCATTTCTTCACTACATTCTTTGTTTTTTGGGTATTGAGTTTGATAAGTTCTTTATAGATTTTGGATACTAACCCTTTATCTGATATGTCATTTGCAAATACCTTCTCCCATTCTGTCGGTTGGCTTTTAGTTGTGCTGATTGTTTTCTTTGCTGTGCGGAAGCTTTTTATTTTGATGAGGTTCCAGTAGTTCAGTTTTGCTTTTGTTTCCCTTGCCTCCGGAGACGTGTTGGGTAAGAAGTTGCTGCGGCCAAGACCAAAGAAGTTTCTGCCTGCTTTCTCCTTGAGGATTTTGATGGCTTCCTGTCTTGCATTGAGGTCTTTCAGCCACTTTGAGTTTATTTTTGTGTATGGTGTAAGAAAGTGGTCCAGGTTCATTCTTCTGCATGTCGCTGTCCAGTTTTCCCAGCACCACTTGCTGAAGAGACTGTCTTTATTCCATTTGATATTCTTTCCTGCTTTGTCAAAGATTAGTTGGCCATAGGTTTGTGGGACTATTTCTGGGTTTTCTATTCTGTTCCATTTATCTGAGTGTCTGTTCTTGTGCCAGTACCATACTGTCTTGATGGTTACAGCTTTGTAGTGTAGCTTGAAGTCCGGGATTGTGATGTCTCCTGCTTTGGTTTTCTTTCTCAAGATCGCTTTGGCTATTCGGGGTGTTTTCATGTTCCATACAAACTTTAAGATTATTTGTTCCAGCTCTGTGAAGAATGCTGGTGTCACTTTGATAGGGATTGCATTGAATATGTAGGTTGTGTTGGGTAGTGTCGACATTTTAACAATGTTTGCTCTTCTTATGCAGGAGCATGGAAACTTTTTCCATTTCTGTGTCTTCTTCAATTTCATTCATAAGCTTTCTATAGTTTCCAGCGTATAGATTTTTCACCTCTTTGGTTAGATTTATTCTTAGGTATTTTATGTTTTTCTTTTTTTGTGTGTGCAACTGTAAATGGGATCGATTCCTTGATTTCTCTTTCTGTCACTTCATTGTTGGTGTATACGAATGCAACCGGTTTCTGTGCATTGATTTTATATCCTGCAACTTTGCTGAATTAATGAATCCATTCTAGCAGTTTTTTGGTGGAATATTTTGGGTTTTCCATATAGAGTATCATGTCATCTGCGAAGAGTTTGACCTCCTCCTGGCCGATTTGGATGCCTTTATTTCTTTGTGTTGTCTGATTGCAGAGGCTAAGATTTCCAATACTATGTTGAATAACAGTGGTGAGAGTGGACACCCCTGTCTTATTCATGACCTTAGGGGGAAAGCTGTCAGTTTTTCCCCATTGAGGATGATATTAGCATTGGGTCATTCATATATGGCTTTTATGATCTCGAGGTATGCTCCTTCTATCCCTACGTTCTTGAGGGTTTTTATCAAGAAAGGATGCTGTATTTTGTCAAATGCTTTCTCTGCATCTATTGAGAGGATCATATGGTTCTTCTCCTTCCTTTGTTCATGTGATGAATCACGTTAATTGTTTTGTGGATATTGAACCAGCCCTGCATCCCAGGTATAAATCCCACTTGGTCGTGGTGAATATATTTTTTTAATGTATTGTTGGAGCTGGTTGGCTAATATCTTGTTGAGGATTTTTGCATCCATGTTCATCAGGGAAATTGGTCTATAGTTCTTTTTAGTGGGGTCTCTGTTTGGTTTTGGAATCAAGGTAATGCTGGATTCATAGAAATAGTTTGGAAGTTTTCCTTTAGTTTCTATTTTTTGGAACAATTTCAAGAGTATAGATGTTAACTCTTTCTTAAATGTTTGGTAGAATTCCCCAGGAAAGCCATCTGGCCCTGGACTCTTGTTGTTTTTTGTTTTGTTTTGTTTTGTTTTGGGGTTTTTTTGGGGTTTTTTTTTGGCAGATTTTTGATTACTAATTTGATTTCCTTACTGGTTATCCATCTGTTCAAATTTTCTATTTCTTACTGTTTCAGTTTTTAGTGTATATGTTTCTAGGAATTTGTCCATTTCTTTCAGATTACCCATTTTATTGGCATATAATTGCTCATAATATTCTCTTATTATTGTTTTTATTTCTGTTGTGTTGGTTGTGATTTCTTCTCTTTCATTCTTGATTTTATTTATTTGGGTCCTTTCCTTTTTTCTTTTTGCTCAAAGTGGCTAGTGGTTTATTAATTTTGTTAAGTCTTTCAAGGAATCAGATTCTGATTTCATTGATCTGTCTTACCGGGTTTTTTTTGGCTTCAATAGCATTAATTTCTGCCCTAATCTTCATTATTTCCTGTCTTCTGCTGGTTTGGGGCTTTATTTGCTATTCTTTTTCCAGCTGCTTAAGGTGTAAGGTTAGGTCGTGTATCTGAGATCTTTCTTCCTTCTTTAGGAAGGCTTGGATTGCTATATACTTTCCTCTTATGACTGCCTTTGCTGTGTCCCAGAGGTTTTGGGTTGTGGTATTATCGTTTTCATTGGCTTCCATGTACTTTTTAATTTCCTCTTTAACTGCTTGGTTAGCCCATTCATTCTTTAGTAGGATGTTCTTTAGTCTCCACTATTTGTTGCCTTTCCAATTTTTTTCTTGTGGTTGATTTCAAGTTTCATAGCGTTGTGGCCTGAAAATATGCACGGTATGATCTCGATCTCTTTGTACTTAGTGAGCGCTGATTTGTGTCCCAGTATGTGGTCTATTCTGGAGAACATTCCATGTGCACTGAAGAAGGATGTATCTTCTTCTGCTTTAGGATGAAATGTTCTGAATAGATCTGTGAAGTCCATCTGGCCCAGTGTGTCATTCAAAGCCATTGTTTCCTTGTTGATTTTTTGATTGATGATCTTCCCATTGCTGTCAGTGGGGTGTTGAAGTCTCCTACTATTATAGTATTACTATTGATGAGTTTCTTTATGTTTGTGATTAATTGATTTATATATTTGGGTTCTCCCACATTTGGCGCATAAATGTTTACAACTGTTAGGTCTTCTTGGTGGATTGATTATGATATAATGCCCTTGATTATGATATAATGCCCTTCTGCATCTCTTGATACAGTCTTTATTTTAAAGTCTAGATTGTCTGATGTAAGTATGGCTACTCCAGCTTTCTTTTGTTGACCAGTAGCATGATAGATGGTTCTCCATCCCCTTATTATCAATCTGAAAGTGTCTTTAGGCCTAAAGTGGGTCTCTTGTAAACAGCATATAGATGGATCTTTTTTTTTTCTTATCCATTCTGTTACCTTATGTCTTTTGATTGGAGCATTGAGTCCATTGACGTTTAGAGTGACTACTGAAAGACATGAATTTATTGCCATTATGATGCTTGTAAAGTTGGAGTTTCTGGTGGTGTTCTTTGGTCTTTTCTAATCTTTGTTGCTTTAGATATATATATATATATATATATATATATATATATATATATATTCTTCATTTCTCCTCTCAGAGAGTCCCCCTTAAAATTTCTTGCAGGGATGGTTTAGTGGTCACAAACTCCTTTAATTTTTGTTTGTCTGGGAAACTTTTCATCTCTCCTTCTATTTGGAATGACAGCCTTGCTGGATAAAGAATTCTTGGTTGCATATTTTTCTGATTCAGCACGCTGAATATATCCTGCCCCTTATTTCTGGCCTGGCAAGGATCTGTGGATAGGTCTGCGGCAAACCTGATCTGTCTTCCTTTGTATGTTCGGGACTTTTTTTCCCTTATGGCTGTCATGATTCTCTCCTTGCTTGAGTATGTTGTGAATTTGCCTATAATATGCCTTGTTGATGAAAGTTTTCCACTATGATTTGTTCACATAACCCTTCTACCCCTATTTCTCTCTCTTCCTCTTCTGCGACCCCTATGATTCTGATGTTGTTCCTTTTTAATGAGTCACTGATTTCTCTAATTCTTAAATCGTGCTCTTTTGCTTTAATCTCCCTCTTTTTTTCTGCTTCATTTTTCTCTATGAGTTTGTCCTCTATATCGCTGATTCTTTGTTCTGCTTCATCCATCCTTGCCGTTGCCGCATCCATCCGTGATTGCAGCTCAGTTATAGCATTTTTAATTTCATTCTGGCTATTTTTTACTCTTTTATCTCTGCAGAAAGGGATTCTAATCTATTTTTGACTCCAGCTAGTATTCTTATTATCATTATTCTAAATTCTGGTTCAGACATCTTGCTTGTATCTGTGTTGGTTAAATCCCCAGCTGTCATTTCTTTGTGCTCTTTCTTTTGGGGGAATTCCTTCATTTTGTCATTTTTGAAGGGAGAAAAGGAATTAATGAGGTAGAAAATTGGAAATTAAAAAAAATAAAATTAAAAAATATTAAAATTTAACACACACACACACACACACACACACACAAACAAATCGAATAGATGATGCTAGATCCTAGGTGTGTTTTGGTCTTGGTGTTGAAAGTGGTTTGACACATTAGAGAAAGGAAAGAGGCGGAGGGAGAAAAAAAAAGGAAATCATTTGAGAATTTGGGAAAATGAATACACTGAAGTAGACTAAAATAAGATGATGGGGGTAAAATAGAATTTGAAAAATATACACAAAAGTAAAGAATATAGTAGAAAAAATTAAAGAAAATATTTTTAATAAAAATTAAAAATAAATATGATTTTTTTCTTTTTCTGTATTCAAGAAAAAAGAAAATAAATGATAACGAGAAGAAAGATTAAAAAAGAAAAAAGGAAATTGTTTGAAAATTTGAAAAAGTGAATACACTGTAGTAGACTAAAATATAATGATGGAAGTAAAATAGAATTTGAAAAAATTTACATAAAAGCAAAAAATATAGTAAAATGTTAAAAAAAATTTTAATAGAAACTGAATGTAAAATGCAGTTTTTCTCTTTCTTCATTCTAGAGAAAGAAAAGAAATGAAAAAGAGAAAAAAGAAAAGGAAAGAAAAAAAGGAAATTGTCTGAAAATTTGAAAAGGTGAATACAGTGAAGTAGATAAAATAAAATGATGGAAGTAAAATAGAATTTGAAAAAAATTTCACAAAAGTAAAAAATATAGTAATAAAAATTAAAGAAAAATATTTTTCATAAAAATTGAAACTAAAAATGAATTTTTCTCTCTCTGTATTCAAGAAAAAGTAAAGAAGTGTAAAAGGGAAAAAGAAAAAAAAAATTGAAGAGATGAACCTGCTAACAGATTGAAGTAGGACTGAAATTACTTCATTTTCCCCTAGTAGTCAGTCTATGTAGCCCTTTACGTCCACAAACTAAGCCGGCGGTGAGACTTGTGTTCTTGAAGAGCGAAGTTAGCCCCATTGGGCGGGGCTAAGTGTAACAGCTCCGCTCTCCACTAGATGGCGCTGCTATCCTATTGGGGTGGATTGTGGCGGTGCTGGTAGGTACGTATGCGCATGCACGGGAGCGGTGAAAATGGCACCACCCAGCTACCCAGTCTGTTCTCCTGGATCAGCAATCACGCACCCATCCTCTGTCTTCAGCTTTCGTCCACTCCCCGCTTTTTCACTCTCCGTGACCAGGCCCCAGGCAGTGCCTCTCTCCCGAGTTTTGTCTAAGATGCGACTGTTTTCCCCAGCCCCTTACTTCTGAAGGACTGCAGCTTTGACCCGTTCCTCCCCTCTGCGGGCGGGTCTCACCAAGCAATGGCCGAATGAGCAATGGCTGAACGTCGGCCTCCCCCAGAAACGCTTGCTGGACCCTGCTGCTGCCAGTGCTCTGAGACTGCGGCCAGGTGCCAGCCCACCCAAGAAAAAGTTCGTGAGATAGTGTAGCAGCAGCGTGTCAGGGATTATGGAAAATCACAACACACATCTGGCACCAGGCTTCACCCTTAATGAACTTGTCCCAGCACCAGTGAATGTGGCCACCTTCCGGGGTCTGCTGGGAACAGCTGGCTTCAACAGTCTCTACCAAATGTCCTTCCAGGAGTCGATTCGCTTTTCCCCGTGTGGCCCGAGAACCTCCCAGACCCCACTCTGTTCCTGGGGATTCGCCCTTCCCACCAGAGCACCGTCAGGTATCGAGCTGCGGAGTCGCAGCCTTTGCGCTCCCCTTGTTTACAGTCTTAATGAAATTTAAACCCTCTCCTTTCTCCTTTCTCCTTTCTCCCTTTTTACTTTAGTCCCTGTAGCTGTTTCCAGTTTTCCACTTTCTCTCCAGCTGCTTTTGGGGAGGGGTGCTTTTCCCTTATTCTCCCCCCCTCCCCAGTCTCTGTCTTCTCTCTGCCTGCCAAAGTGGTTCCCTACACTCTGCAGCTTCTCACTGACCAAATTCACCTCTGTGCTCTGCGTACCTACTGAATTCTGTGGTTCAGGTTGTGCAGATTGTTGTGTTAATCCTCCAATCAGTTTTCTAGGTGTGTAGGATGGTTTACTGTTGGTCTCGCTGTATTTCATGGATGCCAGACACACAAAAAACTTCCATGCTGTTCTGTCATCTTGGCTCCTCTCCTCAAGATCTCATTCTTTTTTATATCTGAGTAATATTTCATTAAATATATGAGTAATATTCCATTAGTCAGCTGAGCATTATTCATATATATCAATACACACACACACACACACACACATAACCTTTTGGCTTGAAATACTCTCTTGGTGGTAGCAAGATATATATATATATATATATATATATATATATATATATAATATATACATTTGTAAATATATATAATATATACATATACATATACATAAATATATACATATAGATGTATATATGCATATATATATATATATATATATATATTCCATTGATCCATTTATCAGTTGATGGAAATTTTGGGCTCATTCTGTAGTTTGGCTATTGTAGATAATGCTGCTATAAACATTGGGGTGCATGTATCCCTCAGAATTAGTATTTTTGTATGTTTTGGGTAAATACCTTGTAATATGGTTACTGGATTGTAGAGTAGTTCTATTTTTTAACTTTTTGAAGAACCTCCAAAAGGGTCCTTACAAGAGGGTTCCCCTTCATCCAAACCCTCATAAACACCTGTTGTTTCTTCCGTTGTTGATTTTAGCTATTTGGCAGGTGAAAGACGATTTCTCCTTGTACTTTCAATTTGCACTTCCCTGATGATCAGTGTTGTTGAGCATCTGTTCACATGTCTGTTGGCAATCTTTATTCTTTGGAGAAATGTCTGTTCATATCTTCTGTCCTTTTTTTTAATTGGGTTGTTCACTTTTTGGGTGTTGAGTTCTATAAGTTCTTTATATACTTTGGATACTAACCTTTTATCAGATATGTCCTTTTTAAATATCTCCTCACATTCTGAAGGTTGCCTTTCAGTTTTGTTGATTTTCTTCACTGTGCAGAAGGTTTTTATTTTGATGTAGTCCCAATAGTTTGTATTTGCTTTTGTTTCCCTTGCCTCAGGAAACACATCTGGTAAGAAGTTGCTATGGCCAATATCAAAGAGGTTGCCTCCTCAGTTCTCATTTTAGATTTTTATGATTTCAGGACTCACATTTAGGTTTTTATTCAATTTTGAGTTTTTTTGTGTGTATGGTGTAAGAAAGTGGTCCAGCTGCATTGTTTTGCATGTTGATGTCCAGTTTTCTCAGCACCATTTGTGGAAGAGACTGTCTTTTTCCCATTGGATATTCCTTCTTGCTCAGTCAAAGATTAATTAACCATATATTTGTGGGTTTGTTTCTAGATTTCTTATTCTGTTCCATTGATCTATGTGTCTCCTTTTGTGCCAGTTCCATACAGTTTTTTATTACTACAGCTTTATAAAATAAGATGAAGTCCAGAATTGGGATGCCTCCAGCATTGCTTTCCTTGTTCAAGATTGTTTTGGCTACACGGAGTGTTTTGTGGTTCCAGACAAATTTTAGGATTGTTTATTTTAGCTCTGTGAAAAATGCTGGTGGTGTTTCCTTAGGGATTTCATTAAATGTGTAGATTGCTTTGGCTAATATAGACATTTGGGCAATATTTTTTTTCTTCCAATCCAGGAGGATGAAATGTATTTCCATTTTTTTCTGTCATCTTCAATTGTTCACAGAGTACAAATGTTTTACCTGTTTGGTTAGGTTTATTCCTAGGTTTCTCATGATTTTTGGTGTAACTATAAGTAGTATTGATTCCTGGATTTCTCTTTCTGCAGCTTTGTAATTGGTGTATACAAATGCCACAGATTTCTGTGCATTGATTTTGTATCCTGAGGCTTTACTGAATCTGAGTATCAATTTTAGCAAGTTTTTGGCGGAGTCTTTTGGCTTTTCTATATGGAGTATCATGTCATCTGCAAGTAGTGAAAATTTGACTTCTTCCTTGTTGATCTCGGTGCCTTTTATTTCCTTCTGTTTTCTGCTGAGGCCTGGACTTCCAGTACTATATTAAAGAACAGTGGTGAGAGTGGACATCCCTGTCTTGTTCATGATCATAGAGGAAAAGCTCTCAGTTTTCCCCATTGAGGATGATGTTAGCTGTGGGTTTTTTATAGACGGCTCTTATTATTATGAGGTATGTTCCCTCTAAACCTACATTGTAGAGGGTTTTTAATCATGAATTGATGTTATACTTTGTCAAACGCTTCTTTCCAAATCTATCAAAATGATTTTTTGGAATTTATTCTATCTTTTTAAATGTGATGTATCACGTTGATTGATTTGAGAATATTGAACCACCCTTTCAATCCCAGAATAAACCATACTTGATCATGGTGAATGATTTTTTTAAATGTATTGTTGGATTCAGTTTGCTAGTATCTTGTTAAGAATATTTGCATTTAGATTCATCAGAGATGTTAACCTGATGATGTCTTTTTCAGTGGTGTCTTAATATGGTTTTGGTATCAGGGTAATGCTGATAGAATGAATTCAGAAATGTTCTTGCCACTTCAATTTTTTGGAATAGTTTGAGAAGAATGTTTATTAACTCTTCTTTAAGTGTTTGGTAGAATCCATGTGTGAAGCCATTTTCTTGGACTTTTGTTTGTTGGGATTCTTTTAATTGCTGATTCAGTTACATTGCTAATGATTCATCTGTTCAAATTGTCTATTTCTTACTGGTTCCATTTTAGTCATTTATATGTTACTAGGAATTGATCCATTTCTTCTGTGTTTCCAGTTTGCTGGCATATTGTTTTTCATACTTTTCTCTTACAATCCTTTGTATTTCTGTGGTGTTCATTGTTATTTTTTCCTTTTTCATTTATGGTTTTGTTACTTGAGTCCTCTCTCTCTCTCTCTCTCTCTCTCTTTTGATGAGTCTGGACTATAATTTTTTCCATTTTCTTGATCTTCTCGAAGAACCAGCTCCTGCTTTCATTGATCTGTTCTATTGGTTTTTCAGTTTTTATTTTGTTTACATCCCCTCTAGTCTTTATTATTTCTTTCCTCCTACTGCTTTTGAGTTTTGTTTGTTGTTCATTTTCTAGCTTCTTTAGGTGTAAGGTTAGGTTGTTTATTTGACTTTTTCATTCTTATTCGTGTAGGCCTGTATTGCTGTATCTATCTTGGAACCTTTTTGGCTGCATCCCCCAAATTTTGGACCATTATGTTTTCAGTTTCATTTGCCTTCATGTATTTTCTGATTTCCTCTTTGATATTTTTGGTTTACCCATTCACTATTTAGTAGCTAATTATTTAACCTATGTGTACTGGTGTTATTTACACCTTAACAAATTAGGGAAGAAAGGGCAACCTAAATACAAAGTAAGCAGAAGAATTTACATAATAATAATTATAGCAGAAATCAGTGAAATTTAAAGCAGGAAATAACTAGAGAAAATCAATGAAATCAAATCGTTCTTAAAAACATCAATAAAATTCATAAGCCTCTAACCAGGTAACTAATATCTATATCGATATATGTATGGAGAGAGAGAGAGAGAGAGAGAGAGAGGGAGAGAGGGAGAGAAAGAGGGAGAAGACACAAATTACTAATACCAGAAATGAAAGAGTGGCCAGCATTGCCCTTCTCATGGAAATTAAATGTATGATGGACAGGAGGAGTTAAGATGGCAGTGTAGTGGGAGTCCCTGGGCTAGTCTTGTCCCTCAAACAAGCTATATCAACATCTAATCATTTTTTAAACAACTAGGAACTCGATCTGAAGACTAACAGAATGATTTGCATAATTTGAAGGAGATAATGTGGCAGGTATGCAGTGCAGAGTGGGGACTTGGAAAAGAGAAAAACCATGGAGTCACAGAGAGGTGGGAGCCCTTTTCACAGAGAGGAGAAAGAGAGGGGGAAGAGAGAGCAGCAGTCAGGATTGTGCAAGAAAAGCACTCCCTCAAAACCACTGACTTGGGAATTGTGAGGAGGTAAATATTGCAAGTTTTTGCGAACAGTGGAGCCGAAATTCTGAGTTTTTGTAAGTCTGCACCATTTTCTGGAGTATAGTGGGCAGGTGGCAGTGCTCCTGGGCAGAAGGAGGGGAAGCCCAGTAGTGGACAGCTTGGTCTGAGGATCCCCTGAGTCACACTGGGAGAAACAGTTCCCCTCCTTGGAGTGCATTTGGGAGAGATGCTTCTACATTGCTTTTGTTTGTCACAAAAGGTCACCGCTTCTACAGGGACAAATGAGCCATTGAGCCATTAAGGGGCGCCACTGAGCTGCCTCATTCATTAGCATAGGGACAGAGGCACCTGCTGAGGGTAGCTAACCTGGACATTGGCTCTTTTTATGCCCTTTACCATAAGCTCCAAGCTCCTGTGTGTTCATGCAACTGACCTTCTGGGATAAACCAGCACCAGCCACAGCATGCAGAAACCCTCCCCCAGAAGATCAGCATGGGTGCACACTGTGCCAAGTCCCTAAAATTTGGAGTTTTGAAACCCAGCTGGCATACCCGAGGTAAAACACAGAAGGACGACACTGCTGGGTTAGCACACATCTCAGACACAGACAGGGTGAAGGCAGGCATCTGAGGGATGCCCGGGACAAATGAAGAGAGATTGCTTGCTGTTCTGTGAGGGCTTCCTGAAGAGCAGTGGGCATGGAATCCCTTCACTGGGGATGAGAGAGCTGGCTGAATCCATTTTTACCCATGTCCATCAGTACAGATGCACCTCAGTGACCAGCACATTGTCTACAGTAGAGGCTTGAGCTGCTTACACCAAACCCTGAACCCTGTGCTCTGCACATGCTTTTTACCAGGGCAAGTGTGCCTGAAAGCCAGAGCAGTGGGCTCCTCCCCGAGAAGACCAAAAACAAACCCCCTGCACGCACCAAATCTACTGGCCATAGAGTGCTGCAAAGCTTCAGATCTAAGGGAAATAGTATCTAGCCTCTTTTATGAAGCACACCAAAACACATGTAGTAAAAACTCACCAAACACTGGACAAGGTCCGAGCACTCCCTACTGCAGGCAAGGAGAAACTCTGCAAGGGACTAGGCTGAGGGAAAGAGCAGCCAAAACACAGGAGCAGAGTGCAGACAGCCCATGACAGAAAAACTTCTTGAAGCACTAGGTCCTGGTAAGTATATGACATCTTCTTAATATAGCCATTACTCTCAAGAGTGGAAACATAACAGGTTTTCCTAATACAGGAGACAGCGACATAGACAAAATGCCAAGGTGGAGGAGTTCATCCCAAAACAAAGAACAAGAAGAGGTCATGGCCAGGGACCTAATAAAAACAGATAAGCTTTATGCCAGAACGTGAATTTAAAACAACAATCATAAGGACACTAGCTGGGTTGGAAAAAAAGCATAGAAGACAACAGCGAGTCTCTTACCACAGAGACAAAAGACCTAAAAACTAGTCATGGCAATTTTTTTTTAATGCTATAACTGAGATGCAAAACTGACTGGATGTAATGACCACATGGTTGGAAAGTATAGAGGAAAGAATATTTGAAGTAGAAAATACAACTATAAATAAAAATGAAGCTGAAAAGAAGAGGGAAAGAAAAATATTGGATCATGAATGCAGACCTTTGGAAATCAGTGACTCAATAAAGCATAATAACTTTCATATCATAGGAGTCCAAGAATAAGACAGGGAAAAAAGGGGAAGCAGATTTATTTGAGAAAATTATAGCTGAGCACTTCCCTAATCTGGGGGAAGGGAACAGATATCCAAATCCAGGAGGCACAAAGAACTCCCATCAAAATCAACAAAAGCATGCCAACACCAAGACATACCATAGTAAAATTTGCAAAATACCGACATAAAGAAAGAATCCTGAAAGCAGCAGTGGAAAAGAAATCCCTAACTTACAAAGGAAGACAAATAAGTTTGGCAGTGCATCTCTCCAGACAAACTTGGTGAGCCAGAAGGGAGTGGCATGATACATACAACGTGCAGATTGGGAAAAATATCCAGCCAAGAATACTCTATCAAGCAAGGCTGTCATTACGAATACAAGGAGAGATAAGGAGTTTCCCAGACAAACAAAAAATAAAGTAGCTTGTGGCCACTAAACCTGCCCTGCAAGAAATATTAAAGGGGGCTCTTTGAGTGGGAAAGAAAGACCAAAAGCAACAAAGACCAGAAAGGAACAGAGAAAATCTTGAGAAACACCAACTTTACATGTAATCCAATAGCACTAAATTCATATGTATCAATAATCACTCTGAACGTAAGTGGACTAAATGCTCCAAAGGACATAGGGTATCAGAATGGATTAAAAAAAAAAAAAAAACAAGACCAATCTACATGCTGCCGGAAAGAGGATAATTTTAGACAAAAAGAAACACACAGATTAAAAGTGAGGGGATGGAGAACCATTTATCATGCTAACGGACTTCAAAAGAAAGGACAGAGTAGCAATACTTATATCAGACAAGCTAAATTTTAAAGACTGTAACAAGAGATCAAGAAGGGCATTATATCATAATTAAGGGGTCTATCCAGAAAGAAGATCCAACAATTATAAATATTTATGCCTCCAACTTGGAAGTTCCAAAATATAAAAATTAATTACTAACAAACATAAAAAAAAACCTCATTGATAATAATACAATAATAGTAGGGGACTTTAACACCCACTGACAGCAATGGAGAGATCATCTAAGCAGAAAATCAACAAGGAAACAATGGTTTTGAATGACACACTGGACTGGATGCACTTAACAGACATATGCAGAACATTTCATCTGAAGGCAGCACAATACACATTCTTTTTAAATGCACATAGAACATTCTCCAGAATAGATCACAAATCGGGCCTCAAGAAGTACAAATAGATTGAGGTCATACCTTGCATATTTTCAGACCACAAAGCTATGAAACTTGAAATCAACCACAAGAAAAAAAATTGGAAAGACCACAAATATATGGAGGTTAAAGAACATCCTACTAAAGAATGAATGGGTTAACCATCAAATTAAGGAAGAAATAAAGAAATACATAAAAGCAAATGAAAATGAAAACACGACAGTCCAAAATCTTTGGCATGCAGCAAAAATGGTCGCAAGATGGAAGTATATAGCACTCCAGGCCTACCTCAGGAAGCAAGAAAAGTCTCAAATACAGAACCTAGCCTTCTGCCTAAATGAGCTCGAAAAAGAACAGGACATAAACCTGAAGCCAGCAGAAGGGAAATAATAAAGATTAGAGCAGAAATAAATGATATGGAAACAAACAAACAAACAGTAGAACAGATCGATAAAACTAGGAGCTAATTCTTTGAAAGAATTAATAAAATTGATAAAGCCTTAGCCAGACTTATCAAAAAGAAAATGGTAGGTAACCAAATAAATAATAAAGTCATAAAAGAAAGAGGAGAAATAACAACCAGTACCACAGTAATACTATTACAAGCGAATGTTATGAACAGTTAAATGCAAACAATTTGGGCAATCTGGAAGAAATGAGTAAATTCCTATAAACATATAAAGTACCAAAACTGATATAGGAAGAAATAGAAAACTTGCCCAGACTAATAATCAACAAAGAAACAGAATCAGTAATAATAAAAAAAATCTCCCAAAAAATAAAATTCCAGGACTAGATGGCTTCCCAGGGAAATTCTACCAAACATTTATTTTTTTCTAATTTTTTTAACATTTATTTATTTTTGAGACAGAGAGAGACAGAGCATGAACAGGGGAGGGGCAGAGTGAGAGGGAGACACAGAATCTGAAACAGGCTCCAGGCTCTGAGCTGTCAGCACAGAGCCTGACGCGGGGCTCGAACTCACGGACCCTGAGATCATGACCTGAGCCGAAGTCGGACGCTTAACTGACCAAGCCACCCAGGCACCCCTCTACCAAACATTTGAAGAAGAGTTCATACATATTCTTTTCAAATTATTTTTTAAAAGTGGATATGGAAGGAAATCTTCCAAACTCATTCTACGAGGCCAGCATTACCTTGATTCAAAACTGGACAAAGACCCCTCTAAAAAGGAGCATTATCGGCCAATATCCCTGATGAACATGGATGTAAAATTTCTCGTTAAGATACTAGCAAATTGAATCCAACAGTACATTAAAGGAATCGTTCACCACAATCACATTGGATTTATTCCTCGACTGCAAGGGTGGTTCAATATTCACAAATCAATCAATGTGATACACTACATTAACAATAGAAAGGATAAGAACCATATGACCATTTCAATAGACGCAGAAAAAGCATTTGACAAAGTACAGCAATCCATTCTTGAAAAAATCTCCCGGCCTCCCAAGTAGAGATAGATGGAACATACCTCAACATCATAAAGGCCATATATGAAAGACCCACAGGTAGTATCATCCTCAATGGGGAAACACTGAGAGCTTTCCTCTATGATAGGGAACAAGACAGGAATGTCCACACTCACCGCTGTGATTTAATATAATACTGGAAGTCCTAGCCCCAGCAACCAGACAACAGAAACAAATAAAAGCCATCCAAGACAGCAAAGAAAAAGTCACTTTCAGTATTCACAGATGACATGTACAAAAGACTCCACCAAAATTTTGCTAATTTTTGACCTAATACATGAATTCAGAAAAGTGGCAGGATATAAAATCAGAGTGCAGAAAGCTGTTGCAATTCTGTACACCGATAATGAAGCAGCAGAAAGAAAAATCAATGATTCGATCCGATTTACAACTGCACTAAAAACAGTAAGATACCTAGGAATAAACCTAACCAACGAGGTAAAAGATCTGTACTGTGAGAGCTATAAAACACTTATGCACAAAATTGAAGATGACACAAAGAAATGGTAAATCATTCATGCTCATGCATTAGAAGAACAAATATTGTTAAAATGTCTATATTGTCCAAAGCAATCTACACATTTAATAAAATCCACGCCACAATACCACCAGAAAATTTTTCACAGAGCTATAATAAACAACCCTAAAATATATATAAAGCCATGAAAGACCCTGAATAGACAAAGAAATTTTGAAAAAGGAAAGCTGAAAGCATCACAATTCCAGACTTCAAGCTATATTGCAAAGCCGTAGTCATCAAGACAGTATGGTATTGGCACAAAACCAGACACATAGACCAATGAAGGGGGGGGGGGCACCGCAGTGGCTCAGTCAGTTGAGTGGCTGGTTTTGAGTTTTGCTCAGGTCATGATCTCATTGTTTGTGGAATCAAGCCCTGCATCTGGCTCTGTGCTGACAACATGGAGCCTGCTTGGAATTCTCTCTCTGTCCCTTTCTCTCCCTCTCTCTTTCCCTCGATATAGATAATAAACTAGAAAAAAAAAAAGAACAGAATAGAAAACCCAGAAATGGACCCACAACTATATGGTCAACTAGTCTCCCACAAAGCTGGAAAATATATCCGGTGGAAAACAATCTCTTCAACAAATGATGTGGCAAAACCTGGACAGCCACACGCAGACGAATGATACTGGACTACTTTCTTACACCATAAACAAAATAAATTTAAAGTGGATGAAAGACCTAGGGGCCCCTGGGTGGCTCAGTAGGTTAAGCGGCCCACTTTGGCTCAGATCATGATCTCACAGTTTGTGGGTTCGAGCCTTGCCTCCTGCTCTGTGCTGAACAGCTCAGAGCCTGGAGCCTGCTTCAGATTCTGTGTCTCCCTCTCTCTCTCTGCTACTTCCCTGCTCTCTCTCTCAAAAATGAATAAATATTAAACAAATTATATATATATTTTAAGTTTATTTATTTTGAGAGTGAGAGAGAGAGAGAGAGACAGAGAGAGCGAGCAAGTAGGGGAGGGGCAGAGAGAGGGAGAGAGAATCGTAGGCAGACTCCACACTGTCAGCGCAGAGCTCGAACTCATAAACCATGAGATCACGACCTGAGCCAAAGTTGGATGCATAACCAACTGAGCCACCCAGGCGCCCAATATTAAAAAGAATTAAAAATAAATGAATAAAATGGATGAAAGACCTAAATGTGAGGCAGGAAAACATCAGAATCGTAGGGAACACAGGCAGCAACCACTTCGACATCGGCTGCAGCAACTTTTTGCTAGACACGCCTCCAGAGGCAAGGGAAACAAAAGTAAAAATGTTCTATTGGGACTTCATCAAGATTAAAAACTTCTGCACAGTGAAGGAAACAATCAATGAAACTAAAATGAACCTACAGAATGGAAGATGAATTTTGCAAATGACATTTCTGAAAGAAGGTTAGTGTCCAAAATCTGTAAAGAAGTTAACAAACTCAACTCCCAAAAAAAAAAAAAAAAAAAAAACCAAATAATACAATCTTAAAACTGGGCAGAAAACATGAATAGACATTTTTCCAAAGAAAAAATCCAGATGGCTAACAGACACATGAAAAGTTGCTTAACTAGGATGCCTGGGTGGCTCAGTCGGTTAAGCATCCAACTTAGGCTCAGCTCATGATCTCATGCATGGTTTGGCACCATCTCACGGTTCGTGAGTTCGAGCCCACGTCAGGCTCTGTGCTGACAGCTCAGAGCCTGGAACCTGCTTTGAATTCTGCGTCTCCCTCTCTCTCTGGCCCTCCCTCACTCGCGCTCTGTCTCTCTAATCTCTCAAAAATAAATAAACATTAAAAAAATTAAAAAAAAGAAAAGTTGCTCAACAACACCCATCATCAGGGAAATGCAAATCAAAACCATGATGAGATACCACCTCACACCTGTCAGAATGGCTAAAATTAACAACACAGGAAACAACAGTTTTTGGCAAGGATGGGGAGAAAGGGGAACCCTCTTACACTATTGAGAGGAATGCAAACTGGTAGAATCACTGTGGAAAGCAGTATGAAGATCCTTCAAAAAGTTAAAAAAAAGAACTACACTGTGGCCCAGCAGTTGCACTACCATGTATTTACCCAAGGGATACAAAAATACTGATTTGAGTGTGGCACATGCACCCCAATGTTTATAGAAGTATTATTAACAATAGCCAAATTATGGAAATAGCCCAAATGTCCATCAGCTGATGAATGGATAAAGAGTTTGAGGTATATATTTACAATGGAGTATTGTTCAGCCACGACAAAGAATGAAATCTTGCCATTTGCAATGACGTGGATGGAGCTGGAGTGTATTATGCTAAGCGAAATAAGTCAGAGAACGACAAATACCATATGATTTCACTCATAGGTGGAATTTAAGAAACAAAAGAGATGAACATCAAGGAAGGGAAAAAGGCAAACCATAAGAGATTCTTTTACTATAGAGAACAAACTGAGGATTGCTGAATGGCTCATGGACATGGGATCGGCTAAAAGGGTAATGGGTATTAAGGAAGGAAATTCTTGTGTTGGGCACTGGTGTTATATGTAAGTGATTAAGGACTAAATTCCACTCCTGAAGCCAATTTTTCACCATATCTTAACCAACTACAATGTCAATGAATACTTGAACCAACCAAACAAACAAACATAAAAATAAAATGTCCTTAGAAAATCAGAGCCTGACACGGGGCTCAAACTCACAAGCCGTGAGATCATGACCTGAGCTGAAGTCAGATGCTTAACTGACTGAGCCACGCAGGCACCCCAAAATGTCCTTTTGTATATTACCTATTGAGACTTAATTGCAGAACATTGACCATTAAGGGTCACGGGAATAAATAGCTCACAGCACACTAATTCATCTGCCAGTGTTCATCTTACTAGCTCACACAAACTATACCATGTATCCTATAGTACCATGTAGGATACCATACCATGTATCCTTCATGCAGCATATGTGCTAGGCTAAATAATGGCCTTCAAAGATATCTGGACCCTTATCACTGAGACTTGTGAATGCTACTTTAGATGAGAAAAGGTACTATACATAATTTATTGTCTTAAGAAGATTATACTGGATTATCCATGTAGATCCTAAATATGATCACAAGTGTCCTTATAAGAGGGCAGCAGAAGATATGACTGCAGAGGCACAAGGCAACGTGATGATGAAGCAAGGTGCTACACTGCTGGTTTTGGAGGTGGAGGAAGGGACCAGAAGTCAAGTAATACAAGAAATGCAGTTCTAGAAGCTGGAAAAGTCAAGGAAAATGGTTCTACCCAGTGTCAGAGTGAAACTGTTGGATTTATTTTGGCCCAGTGAAATTGATTTTGGACGTCTGAATTACAGAGCTGTAAAAGAATAAATGTATGTTTTTTTAAGCCACCAGATATGTGTTAATTTGTTATAGCAGCGATAGGAAACTAATGGAATGTATTTCCCAATTTTCCCATAGTTCCAGCTGCTTTCTTTTGAGGGTTCCAGAATTTGTTGTTGCATTTCGTAGAGGGAGTATACTATAATGGTTAAGAATATCTATCCTAGAGGGGCGCCTGGGGGGCTCAGTCGGTTGAGCATCTGACTTCAGCTCAGGTCATGATTTCACGGCTTGTGAGTTTGAGCCCCACGTCAGGCTCTATGCGGGCAGCTCGGAGCCTGGAGCCTGCTTCGGATTCTGTGTCTCCCTCTCTCTGCCCCTCCCCCGCTCATGCTCTGTCTCTCTCACTCTCAAAAATGAATAAACGTTAAAAAAAATAATTAAAAAAAAGAATATCTATCCTAGAGCCACATTGTATGGATTCATATCTGGGTGTCACTGCTTGGAGTACACCTCAGTTTCCTTATTTGCATAAGCACATGTGGTTCCTTCGAGAATTAAATCAATTAATACATGTAAATCAATTAAAACAGTTACTGACCCTGAAGTATTCATGACACTTTAGAGGGGCCTGAAAGCCTTATATTTGCTTCTACCAACGCAGCTAAAACAAATAATAATTTTCAATGGTATACTGATTGTGGAGGCTCCCCTAGCCACAGAAAAGGTTTTGCCAACAGTTAAGAAATCCAACTCCTTCCCTTCCTGAAAATTTTGACCAACCACACAGACATTGAAATCGACCGTATTATGAAGGACAAACTAGCCTTCACTTTTCCACTCATGGAGAGAGCTCTATTTCCCCTTTTGTAAAGTGAGGGCATAATCTTGCATATTTTGCATTTACTTATCTTTATTCTTCCTTTCCCAACTTATTCCAAATACCCAAATCAAATCTTTCTATGTGTGTAATTTATGTGTATTATATTAGCCAAATTTATAATAGCAAAAATATTTTCTAGTTATGTATTAGATAGAGTTAATAATTACAATACTTTTGGATATGGGGGCCCTAATGGGAGGGCACAACACTGAGATTCTGATAATCCACCATAAATCTCCATTCATTTTGTAAATTTAAGGGCAGGCAAAACTTTGCTGTGTCTTTGTATGTTTAGAAGTCCAGCTACATGGAGTTTATTTAAACTAAGCGCAAAAGGTCATAATGTTTTCATGCAATACATATTTGGTTCTTTAAAAACAACTGTGACAAATAACAGAAAGAATTCCAGAATGCTACACTTGTGATCTATACAAAACACCAACATTTTGAACTGTACATAATTAAAGAAATGTCTCAAACACATTGCAATACTGTACTGCATGTACTATATAGTACATAGAAGCATGCCTTAGGTGGGCATAGGAATGCAGTTTAAAAAAGGAAAAGAAATATCACATTGTAGCTACTCAATTTCTTCAAAATCACTGAGCAGGAAAAGCAACATTGAACTTCCACAACGTCTATACAGTACCCAGACTTAAATCAAGACTCTCTTCCTCTATTTTTGGTAAACAACTGCATGGTAAACTTAGATGACTTTTCTCCCTGGATTTTACCTGGTAGTGGCCTTTTATTTTATTTTATTTTATTTTATTTTATTTTATTTTATTTATTTTTATTTAAAAGAGGGCAGGTTTGGCACCTTTATAATGATGTCATCAATGTTAATATCTCTTGGGATCTCGGGAAGATTCATATTCTTCACAACTAATACAGTACAGGCTGGAGCTCCCACTAAGCCAGCCACAGATTTCTCCAGTTTATTTTGTGCATCAATCTGTGTAACAGTCTCATTCATGTTGGTCTCCAATACCACTCCCCCATCACCCTTTCTGCA
Organism: Panthera pardus; assembly: GCF_024362965.1. Taxonomy (NCBI): domain Eukaryota; kingdom Metazoa; phylum Chordata; class Mammalia; order Carnivora; family Felidae; genus Panthera; species Panthera pardus. The sequence continues at coordinate 505 of NW_026526839.1, read as the reverse complement.
GGAATATTGTGAACCTTGTCTACATGAAAACTTAAATCCAGCTCACAGAAATTTTCAAAATATTTGTCTAATGTTTCCATAAATAGTTGAATTAGATCTAAAATGACAAGTTCACCTTCTGAAAAATCCACACAGAAGACAACATATAATGTTGCATAATAGCTATAAATCAGTTTGTTGTCAGATCCTCCAATTAACAATTCTCTTTCTAGGAAATTACAAACATTTTCATTGCTCTTAGATACCAAATGGAATGTGTCCCTGATGATTTGCTCCGGTGTATCTTCACCGTAGGGCTGGTAGAACTTGGTAAGCCACTGCTTCCCATAGTTATTGAAGCTGAGGATCACCTTGATCATGGCTGAGCTGGACGACTTGGTGGGTGCTGGGGGCCAGGGCAGGGGTGGGTACACAAGCCTTGCTTCAGGATCTTGACGGTAATCCTTCCAAAATTTGGTTGTTAAATGGAGAAGTCATGGGAATAGCAGCCCCTTTCTCTAAATAG